>NC_036644.1:7690359-7727900 GCF_002806865.2 Cucurbita pepo subsp. pepo | reverse complement strand
GGGGGGGTGGGGGTGGCGGTTCGTACCGTACAACCCAGCTGGATGAGCTGGAGTTGCTGCAAGAACATTCTGCTCCTCCTCAGATAGAACCTACAATAACATAAACAGAATAGATGTAATGCCTGATTTGAACTATGATCTTCTTCCATAATAGAGCAAAAGAACATCAAATCATAGTGAAAGAGGATTCCTCAGGCAGCATACAGGCAAAGTTGTCAAAAGACTATCGACGTAAGTCCTTTCGGTCAATAAACTCAGAGGTTCGGTTTGTAGAGTCAAAGTATCCGCCTCGAGGAAACCGGAATTCAATTGTACAATGGGAAGTGAACAATCAGCTTCTACAGAAGATAACACTTCTTGGACGTCGTCTTCAACTGAAACTTGGTCGAATGTTACATCGGGGTTCGTTATCGAACATTTTGAAATGACTCTCTCAAGCCTGAAGCCAAAAGTTTGCAGTATAAAGAGAATTAATCACCAATTCCCAAACGAAAACAATATTTCAAGATTAAGAGAAAACAATATTTCAAGATTAAGAAAAGGGCTCATTATCCTAAAACTAAATAATGGTTTTGCTTTTGGTTTCCCCAAAAGGCCTCATACCAATGGAGATAGTATTTCTCACTTATAAATCCCTAAACATTTCCTAAATTAGTCAATGTAGGACTCCCTCCCAACAATCCTCCCTTCGAACAAAGTACACTATAGAGTCTCCCTTGAGACCTATGGAGCCCTCAAACAACCTCCCCTTAATCGAAGCTTGACTCCTTCTCTGGAGTCCTTGAACAAAGTACAACTTCTCTGTTCGATATTTGAGGATTCTATTGACATGGCTAAGTTAAAGGCATGACTCTGGTACCATGTTAGGAATCACGACTCTCTACAATGGTATTATATTGTCCACTTTGAGCATAAGCTCTCATAGTTGTGCTTTTGGTTTCCCCAAAATACCTCATACGAATGGAGATAGTATTTCTCACTTATAAATTCACAACCATTCCCTAAATTAGCCAACGTGGGACTCCCTCCCAACAATTCTATCCTCGAACAAAGTACACTAAAGAGTCTCCCCTGAGACCTATGGAGCCCTCAAACAACCTCCCCTTAATCGAAGCTCGACTCCATCTCTGGAGTCCTTGAACAAAGTACACCTTTTGTTCGACACTTGAGTCACTTTTGATTACACCTTCGAGGCTCACAACTTCTCTGTTCGATATTTGAGGATTCTATTGACATGGCTAAGTTAAGGGCATGACTCTGGTACCATGTTAGGAATCACGACTCTCTACAATGGTATTATATGCTCTCATAGTTTTGCTTTTGGTTTCCCCAAAATGCCTCGTACAAATGGAGATAGTATTTCTCACTTATAAATTCACAAACATTCCCTAAATTTGCCAACGTGGGACTCCCTCCCAACAATTCTCTCCTCGAACAAAGTACACTAAAGAGTCTCCCTTGAGACCTATGGAGCCCTCAAACAACCTCCCCTTAATCGAAGCTCGACTCCTTCTCTGGAGTCCTCGAACAAAGTACACCTTTTGTTCGACACTTGAATCACTTTTGACTACACCTTCAAGACTCACAACTTCTTTGTTCGATATTTGAGGATTCTATTGACATGGCTAAGTTAAGGATATGGCTCTCGTACCATGTTAGGAATCACGACTCACTACAATGGTATAATATTGTCCACTTTGAGCATAAGCTCTCATGGTTGCATCATATCAATGGAGATAGTATTCCTCACTTATAAGTCCATGATCATTCCCTAAATTAGCGGGGACTCCCTCCCAACCATCCTCAACAAAACAAGATTTATCAGCTACTTCATTGGCTAAGCTAAGATATCAGACAACAAATGCTGCTACATCTAGTTCATTTCCTCCTAAACTTATACCAGACAACAATATCTAAATGTTTTCATGTCTTTAAAGCTCTCATGGGCATTACCTGGAGCTGGAAGAAATACAAGTCTGATTCAGATTCTTCAACCGTCCACAAGAAACAAAGCGACAGCGAACTCGAGAAGAATGCAATGATTTTGAAAATTTAAAACAGCTAAAAGAGTGGGATTGGCCGAGTGTAAGAGTGTAACCAATAGCCATGGCTGCTGCTGCTGCTGCTGCTGCTTTAGCTCCAAGTTCAAGCTCCCAAACTCGAAGAGCCTACAAATGGAGCTTTGCGCACTCATGCAGCCGCTCAAACGCAAATCAGCAACAGGGTTTTCTTTAGGAACATCAAAAAAAGAATTACAAGAACGATCTCCTTATCAATATCAAAACCCCTCGTCTCAAATCGTCGAGGGCAATCGAAAATGCTTGAATTTGGGAACAACCCACAAGCTGTTTCTTGTTCAAGAACCTGGATTGAGAAAATTTGTGGGTAATGGATAGATTTTGGAGCTGAAAAGAAGGTCAGAGAGAGGCTTATCTTTGTGGTGTCGGCTTTTGGTTATGTGCGTCCAAGCGGACTGTTCAAAGCTGGGTGGCGTGGGAGAATTTTGAGCCTCAAGTTAGGTGTGATTCAGAGAGTCTGGGGCTCGTGGGCCAATAGAAATTTTAGAATTTGGATAGCGTAAAAGGTTTGCAAACGAAATGAATGGGATTTGATCGGTGTTTATAATGGGGAGGCTGTAGTGGACTTTGTCTGATACCTTCAACTTGTTTTAGAACTCTGCATTTTAGATGAATCTTACTAAATAGGTATTTCATGGGCGAAAATTTATAATTAAGTAGCCGATTGGATAAGCAATTATTTGTCAACTCGGGTTTACACGGGTTGGGTTGAGAAAATCTTTTGAATTAACCCGAAATTTTGAGTTGAATTAACCCGAATAACCCAAATAGAGATCACAACCCAATTCAACCATCTATTCTTAGATTGGGTTGGGTTGGGTTGGGTTGAGCTGAGTTGTCCGGTTGTTGTTTTTAAGCACTGTTTATCTACGATACATGTTACATTAATTACTAAAATTTCGTAAAACGCTCGAATATCAAACATTCACATGTCACCATGCATCACTAACATTAGTTACAAATGTCAAATATTCTTAATTTTCATAATAATCTTACAAGTATGATACATTTGAATTGAGTTCAAACCCTATTTTTGGGTAGGTCGGGTTCACTGTCCTAAATTTTGAATTTTTCAAACCCAACCCAAACTCGAAAAAAAAAATGTAACCCGACCCAATTTTTATGATTTTAGTAGGATAGTTTAGGTTAATAAGCTCTCGAGTCATATGAACATCCCTAATTGACAAATTATTAGTTACTCTTACTTTTTTTTTCCTCTTACTTTTTATGTAACAACTCGAAATTTTCTACTTAATTTGAGGTCGTTACAAATGATATTAGAGTCGAACACCGGACGATGTGCCAACCTTCTCGTTGTTCCCCAAATGGGGGTAGACACGAGGCGGTGTGCCAGTAAGGACGCTAGGCCCCAAAGGGGGTGGATTTGGGGGCGGTCTTATATCGATTGAAGGAAGGAAAGAGTGCCAACGAGAATGTTGGGTCTCGAAGGGAGGTGGATTGTGATGTCCCACATTGGTTGGGGAGGAGAACAAACCACCATTTATAAGGGTGTGAAAACCTTCCCCTAATGCGTTTTAAAGCCTTGAGGAGAAGCCCAAAAGAAAAAGCTCAAAGAGGAAAAATATGTGCTAGCAGCTGAGATGTTTCATTTTATTATTTAATTTGATAAATATGGTTTCATTTGCTTAAATCATTTTTATTGTTAACATAATAAATATTTAATTAACTTTTGTGAAAAATATTAATTAACTATCTACTAATAAAATAAGTTAAATTTATTCAATTAATTAATCTAATACAATATCCTAAATGTATTTAATTTTTTTATAATTATAGTCTTTTTAATTAAAAGATTTAAAATCAATTAGTTTATATAAAATGAAAACAAATATTATTTGTAAAAAAAAAAATTAATGGATAATAAATAAATGATAAATTTTTTAAATTTTTTCCATGAGTGAAAATTCAAAAATCTAACTTTTTTTATAATTAAAAATATATATTGATTCTATTTTAATAAGCTATTTGACGTAATTTTTATAAATTTATTATATACGTGGAAAACCCCTCTCGTGACAAATTTAAAGTTGAAATTAAAAGTAAATTAAAGTTGTCTGATTTTTAATAATTTATATAAAACATTATATTATATATTTAAATATTTGTCTAAGTTTTATTGGTAGCTTGCAAGTTGAAGGCAAGAATGAGAATTAAATTATTTTAAATAAAAGCAAAGAGACAAAACATATTATAAAATAATATCGGTTCAGATTCAGTATGACTTCATTTTATTTACTCGAGTCGATTTCTAAGTCGAGGATGATTTTTTTATCGAGCTTCGATTTTGAATTAAACATTTAAATGACATCCGATAAAATTTGGTTATTTTCTAACAAATATAGGGTCGGTTGAGAAAGATGTTCATATGATTCGACAAAGTGGACTATCGAACCCAAACATAATTATATTTTTATCGGGTTGTGGACTGACATTTTTTTGGTCGTGTCAACCCAACCAACTGGAAAATATGGTTACAACCCTACCTTAGTTTTAAAAAAATTAAGAATATTTGACGTTTGTATGGTGATAACCGAATGTTTTCATTTATTTTAATTCAACTCAACTCAAATAAGTTGATAACTCGATGTAAACTATAAACTGGATGAGTTTGGATGAGCTGATCTCGCATTTCCTAGTCGAAAAAGACGAGTTCCTTGTTCGTCTCGCATTTCTCTTCAAACAAATAAGGAAAAACGTTACTAACCCACCAAACCCTTTTTTCATAGAGCCGTGTAGTGTAAGTTTCCAAACCTGTCCGGAACGAGCCTCCCATAGAGGCAAATGAAGTTGGTGAGTCGTATGATGGATAACTATCTCCGGCAGGTTCGGTGAGGACTCAGCTCTTAGTTAGTACCTTTTGGTTTCAGGGGTGGACCCTTTCACAGTTAGTGAAATTTAACCCTAGTTAAGAAGTTAAAATTGTCCGGAGCGAGCCTCCCATAGAGTCAGGTGAAGTTGGTGAGTCGTATGATGGACAACTATCTCCCGCGGTTCGATGAGGACTCAGCTCTTAGTTAGTACCTCTTGGTTTCGGGATGGACCCTTTTACGGTCAGCGAAATTTAACCCTAGTTAAGAAGTTAAAACTGTCCGGAGCGAGCCTCTCATAGAGGCAAGCAAAGTTGGTGAGCCGTATGATGGGCAACTATCTCATGCAGTTCGGAAAGGGCATAGCTCTTAGTTAGTACCTCTTGGTTTCAGGAGTAGACCCTTTCACGGTCAGCGAAATTTAACCCTAGTTAAGAAGTTAAAATTGTCCGAAGCGAGCCTCCCAAAGAGGCAAGCAAAGTTGGTGAGTCGTATGATGGACAACTATCTCCTGTGGTTCGGTGAGGGCTCAACTCTTAGTTAGTACCTCTTGGTTTTGGGATAGACCCTTTTACAGTCAGCGAAATTTAACCCTAGTTAAGAAGTTAAAACTATTTGGAGCGAACCTCCCATAGAGGCAAGCGAAGTTGGTGAGTCGTATGATGGACAACTATCTCCCGCGGTTCGGTGAGTACTCAGCTCTTAGTTAGTACCTCTTGGTTTCGGGATTGACCCTTTCACGATCAGCGAAATTTAACCCTAGTTAAGAAATTAAACTTTCGGGATATCGAAATATCAAAAAAAATGAATTAATGTGGAGGAAAGCATGCCACATCTTTAAAAGAGAATCATAAAATAAAATGAAAAGAATCCAAAAGAGAAAGAAAGAATACATACATACACCCACATGATTGAAAGTGGCATCAAAACATAAACAAAAACAACCACATGCTTCTCTTTCCCTTTGCTCATTTGGCTAACATCACCACTAATCATTGCCTTTCATATGACCAACTAAATTTTATCCACACCCTATTAGTGCTTGCCAACACATCCCTAATTCTCTATTATTATAATACGCTCGGGACAAGAAAAAACGAATGGGTTTATATGTTTTAGTTAAAGATGTTCGTTTAACTCGTGGGACCTGCCCCGAGCAGGGAAAAGATTCCCTGTTTAGATGGAGAATGAGAGAGCGAGTGGAGAACGTTTTTTTTCCGTTAGATAAATGAGACTAGGGATGGAATTATATTCTCTGTTTCTGCCAATTCTGATATATATATTCTTACATGTTGCTTTAATTTTGAGACTCTGATGGTAAGATCCATCCGTTGGAGAGGGAAACGAAACATTTCTTATAAGTTTGTGGAAACCTCTCTCTAGCATATGCGTTTTAAAACCGTGAGCCTAACGGCGATACGTAATGAGCCAAAGCGGATAATATGTGCTAGCGGTGGGTTTGGGCTGTTACAAATGATATTAGAGTTAGACACTGAGCAGTGTGTCAACGAGAACATTGGGCTCCAAGGGAGTGGATTGTAAGATCTCACATTGGTTGGAGACGGGAACAAAACATTCCTTATAAGGGTGTGAAAACCTCTCCCCAAACTCATTGTGAGGCTGACGGCGATACGTAACGAGTCATAGGGGATAATATGTGCTAGCGATGAGCTTGGGTTGTTACAAATGGTATCCAAGCTAGACACCGAGCTGTGTGCCAGCAAGGACATTGAGCTTCCAAGGGGGTGGATTGTAGGATCTCATATCGGTTGGAGAGGGGAACAAAACATTCCTTATAAGGGTGTGAAAACCTCTCCCCAGACGTCCCACTGTGAGGTTGACGGCAATACGTAACAAGCTAAAGCAGATAATATGTGCTAGAGGTGGGCTTGGGCTGTTACAAATGGTATCAAAGCTAGACACCGAACAGTGTGCTAGCGAGGACGCTGCGCCTCCAAGGGGGTGGATTGTAAGATCTCACCTCGGTTGGAGGGAGAAACAAAACATTCGTTATAAGGGTGTGGAAAAACTTTCGCATATCGTCTTTATCATCAATTCTTACCCGCTTCAAAACCCACTTTTTTCGGTCTTAACCATATAAAAAAAAACGTCAATTTATCGTCCACATATTCAAATATTAATTATTTGTACTAGTATGGATGATCTTATAAGATTATTTGACCAACCCATATTAATTAAACAAATTAAATGGATAATTTAAGCATAAAATAAGTATATATTATGATCCATTAATCATTAAGAAAGAACAATTTTTTAATATTAAAAGATTGGAATTGCCTGGCTTTGAAGACACGACATGGAGACAAAGTGAGGTTGTGCTTGTTTTAGTTGGTTTCTCTTTCCCAACCATTATTTTTTTAACTTAGCAACCAACATTATATGTCCTCTTCCCACCTAACTACGTGTCGGGTGTTCAGAAAATTCGATCAACCTAACTCGAGTTGAACTTGGTCAAGAAAATAAAAATTTTATGGGTCGGATTGGTCCATGAGTTCTTTTAAAATTAGTTTGGATTGAACAGAACTAACATGGTTCGTGAGTTCTTTTAAAATTATGTGCGTGTGCGTGTGAGCGCATGCGGGTGTGTTTAATTTGGCTTGTTACGTATTACCATCAACCTCACAATTCTAAAATGCGTCTATTAAAGAGAGGTTTTCATACCCTTATAAGAAATGTTTTGTTTCTCTCTTCAACCGAGGTGAGATCTCACAATTCATCCTCTTTTGGGGTAGCTTCCTCAATGGTACATCGTCCGGTGTCTGGCTCTAATATCATTTGTAACAGCCTAAACTCATCTTCACACAAATGTTTTGTTCCCCTCTTCAATCGATGTGAGATTGCACAATCCATCCTCTTTGGGGGGCCAGCTTCCTCGCTGACACACCACCCGGTGTTTGACTCTGATATCATTTGTAACAGCTCAAACTCATCCACCCCTTGGGTCGTTGGCACACCGCTCCATATCTAGCTTTAATACCATTTACAACAACCCGAACTCATCCACCCCCTTCGGGGCCAGAGTTCTTGTTGACACACTGCACGATGTCTGGCTCTAATATCATTTGTAACAACCCAAACTCATCCACCCCCTTGGGAGCCAACGTCTTTGCTGGCATACTGCCTGATGTCTGGCTCTGATATCATTTGTAACAGTTCAAACTCACTGCTAGCAGATATTGTCCGTTTTGGTCCATCACATATCGCCGTCAACCTCACAGTTTACCTATTAATATTTTACTTGTATTAAAAATAATAAATAATAATAAATAACAAGAACAACTCAAACCAACACAACTCAACCTAATTATTTTATGGTTGGATTGGGTTCATCATTTACTAAAGGTTGCTTGAGCTGATAAATTTACCGTTCCGAATATTTGGGTTGGGTCTAAGAAATGTCTCGAGTCGATATGACCCAACTCAACCCATGAACACCTCTCTTTCTTTTTTCTCACATTTCCTAATCTTCAAGTTTCATTTAGGTTAGAATACACCCCCAGAATCAAATCAGATATGAACGGATTCAGTGATAGGTTAACTTAGTCGGGTTTTCAAAGTTACCTAGTCGGGTATCGCTAATTATCTTATATTAAGCTTTCCCGTGCTAGTTGGTTAGACTTTCGGACTATTTTTTAAACATTGATGTAACAAGAGCATCAAATTTGTCTAAGATCAAACATAATCTAATTAAAGTCAATAAATATAATTAGTATCAAACATAATCTAATTAAAGTCAATAAATATAATTAGCAATTAGAAAAAATGAGATACCTTTAATTAGTTAAGAAATTATGTTGATATTTTATTTTTGTTTATTTAATAAAAAATTTTAATTTCTTTTATATATATATATATATATATATATATATATATATGTAATAACACAAATATATTTATTTATTTAAAAATAGACGTATATATTTTTTTTAATGTTAATGAATAAATTATATAATTAATAAAGTTGTTTGCTTGTTGAGTTAGGTCCAAGATTAATAAAAGCATTCAACAAACCCTACTTTATAATCATAAAATTAAATAATATAAATATAAAAAAAGACCAACAAATCTTTTATAAAAAATTATTTAATTTCTATTTTTGTCTTGAATTTTAAATAATATATATATTTTTTAATTCTTTTTTAATTATGTTACACCGATTGAACCAGAGATACATGAATGAACTGAGACTGTCCAATGAAATCCATAGTAAAAATAGGATACTAATAAGGTGTACTTTCCTATTTTGTGGCTCAATTTCGATAGGTAGTTGTTTATCTGGAATTGAACCCTAATTCTTCTTCACCCGTCACCACCATAGTAGACCACTATCCTACCATCGAAAGTTGATAGGGCAGAAATTTGAATGATGTGTAGCCGGCACGATGACCGTGCGATCCGTCGAGTTATCATGAATCATTAGAGCAACGAGCAGAGCCTACGTCGACGTTTTATCTAATAAATGCATCCCTTCCAGAAGTCACAATCGTACTTTGATGGCAGTAGGCTTGCGATTGTGCGGCACTCACTTCCCAACAACAAGTGAGTTATGTTTATTTGTTCTTGTGTTGCTTACGGCCAAGCGATGTATGTTCGAGCCTCTGGCCCCGGTTCGAGAAGAAAGTTTTAGAAAATTGAGGTAGAGAGATTTCGAATAAGAGTTTTGAAAGCAAGATTTGAGAAATTGAAATTGGTGTTATATGGGAATGTAAGCAAAAGGCAACAACGGCTTACTTACTGCATATAACTATCGGGTAGGGGGAGAGTGACCTCCTAGAGATTTTTATATGATACATGTGAGTAAGGACAAAACATGTTAGAATGACTCAGTGTTAGTCTGTTGGAATAGTTTTTGTTCTTAGAAGCGATGAGTAAGTAACTTAACTCGAGTCTTTACTCTTAGAAGCGATTAGTAAGTAACGTAACCATATCGCAGGGGAATGCCATAGTCATCAGGTGCCGAATCAAGATTATGAATTCTGGACATGGGTCGTTACAAATGGTATCAAAGCAGTACCTCTCCCAGTAAGTAACAATACCGAAGCCATCAGGTCTCGAATCTACATTCTGAATTCTTATTCAAATTCTGGGTATGGGTCGTTACAAATGGTATCAAAGCAGTACCTCTCCCAGTAAGTAACAATACCGAAGCCATCAAGTCTCGAATCTACATTATGAATTCTTATTCAAATTCTGGGTATGGGTCGTTACAAATGGTATCAAAGCAGTACCTCTCCCAGTAAGTAACAATGCCGAAGCCATCAGGTCTCGAATCTACATTCTGAATTCTTATTCAAATTCTGTGCATGGGTCGTTACAAATGGTATCAAAGCAGTATCTCTCCCAGTAAGTAACAATACCGAAGCCATCAGGTCTCGAATCTACATTCTGAATTCTTATTCAAATTCTGGGTATGGGTTGTTACAAATGGTATCAAAGCGGTACCTCTCCCAGTAAGTAACAATACCGAATGCATCAGGTGTCGAATCTAGATTCTGAATTCTGATTCAAATTCTGTGCATGGGTCGTTACAAATGGTATCAAAGCAGTACCTCTCTCACTAAGTAACGTAACTATGTTGCAGGAGACACAAGGGAATGTTGGGGCCATCCGGGTGCGGAGTCCCTAGAATCACTAAAATTAAATAATAATAAGAATTTTATTTTATATTTAATAGACTTTCGAGTTTTAATCTTTTTTCAAAAATAAATTTGGGAATAAAATAAAATTTAAATGTTTAACAAAAAGGAAAAAAAAAAAGGGAAAAAAATTATTAAAGTGGGAATTGAAGATGTATATAAATGGAAAGAAGGGGGAAAGAAAGGAGAGAAGCAATTGAACGTGTTCGAAGAACTCACCGCGCGTGATCTCCCGTGATTGTTTTGAATCCTCCCCTCTCTCTCTTCTGCTTCTCTGTTTCTCTCTCTAAACTCACATCAATTTCTCTCACATTTCAACCTCCAAATCCTTCACACATTCTACATCCTCAAGGTATTGTTCATATCTTTTATCTCAATTGATGTATACTCTGCTTTGATTCTAGTGGAATGTTGTTTTTCCTGTTGTTATTGTGTTTTTTTGTTTCTTCATGATGCGATTGTACTTCTGGATTCTGAGATTGATTCTATCGCTGGTAGACTAGTAGGTTTTGTTCAAATTGTGATGGTTTTTGTATTTTGTTTCTTTAGCAGATTGTAACTGAATAGATAAGAGATTTGGTTTTCGATTGGTTTGTATATGGACGACGCTCCGATTTCAGACGCTGAGGAATCGAAGAACTCGAGAAGGTTGTTGCAGCAGCCGAATAAGCGCCGAAAAATTGCTTCCGATGTTTGTGCGGAAGGCAGAGAACGGAAGTGGAGGACAGAGGTCGAGCAACAGATCTACTCTTCAAAGCTCGTGGAAGCGATCCGGCAAGTCAGTCGGCGGCGGTCCTCGGCGCAAGCAGGATCTCCAATCAACGGACGATTAGTTCGCGAAACCGCGGATTGCGTTCTTGCCGCCGTAGCCAAGGGGAGGACTCGTTGGAGTCGCGCCATTCTAGCGAGCCGATTCCGCCAGAGGCTCGCGAGGCGTCGGAGGACGAAGAAATTGATCGGCCGTAAACCGTCGCGTATGGCGGAGACGAAGAGCGAGAAAAATAAGAAGTTGCCGGCAGTGCAGAGGAAGGTGAAAATTCTCGGCCGGTTAGTTCCAGGTTGCCGTAAACTCTCATTCCCGAACCTTCTGGAAGAAACAACCGATTACATCTCTGCTTTAGAGATGCAGGTAAGAGCCATGGCAGCGTTGGTCGAACTCCTCGCCGGAGCTCAAAGTAACTAACTCGGGATCTCGAACGATTCTTGAGGTCGATAACCGTTTCACAGACTCGGAAATCAGAATCGCCGCCGTGGTTTTTTTTTTTCTCCAATTTATTTTTTCCCGGCGGATATATTTCTATTTGTTTAGATGTTTCATGTATCTTATTGTATATGTTAAATTATAAATTTATTCCCTCTTTTTTTTTTTTTCTTTTCTTTTCTTAATCAAATTTTAGTCTCTACATTTCTCTCAATTTTCATAGTTCTATATCCAAACTTTTGATTTCTTTTTTGTTTTTTTCAATTTTCACTTTAATAAAATTTTGGTATTAACCATAATTTAACTGTAAATAAAAAAGGAAACAGAGAGAGATTTTTCTCATAAGCTCAATATGATTGAGGATGTAGATTGTTTTCTTTGCTCCGTCCCGTCCTTTCCTCGCTTTATGTTTGTATACACATACTTAATCCACACAGAATTTTCATAAAATCCTTAGCCCAATCTCGACATGAAAATTGAAATAGGTGACAGGTGTTGGATGAAAATCTCACAAAAGATAGAAAAAGGAGTCGAGGCACCTCAAAGGCATGGTAAAAAATGACTAAGACTCCAAAAGAAGAAGAGTCGAGCCTCGGTTAAGTTTGTTCGAGGGGAGGTATTGGATGAAAGTCCCACATCGGCTAATTTAAGGAATGATCATGAGTTTATAATCAAGGAATACATCTACATTGTATGAGACCTTCCGGAGAAGTCAAAAGTAAAAAATCAAAATATTTAATTTAAAACAAAAGATTACGATAATAATCAATCAAATGAGAATAATAGGATTGTGATTCACACTCATAAATAGAAATTAAAAATATATATATTCACATTATAATTATTTTTCATGATAATTATTATAAAAAAAAAACTTAAATATAAATTATAACGACACATATATTCGAGAGACAAAAGCACAATATATGAGATGAATAAATTAACACGTGCGTGTTCTACCATTATCTGTCGGTATGTTAGTCGTGTGTCATATCGTTTTTCGAGCTACAGCCTGTCATGTTAAAAAAAACATATAACTTTTTATTAGAAAACAAAAAAAACAGTTTTGAAAATTTCTTTTAAATGATTTCGTCTTATTCTCATTTGTTTTTTATTGGCGTTCTTATACATATCCCATGTTCAACGTGCATCCATGTGATCCATTTAATCCCCCTCTCTCGAGTCCATTCATTTTTATACATTTTTTAAAATTAATTTATTCGCTCGTAGAATTAAATATCATCGTCATCGAATAAATTATTATTATTATTTTATTTTATTTTAGTTCAACGACTCAAGAAATAGGCGAATAGGGTTTAGGGTTGAACATTGGTAGCCGATTTTAATGATGTGTTGTGACTTATAAATGTTTAATATTTAAATTTTATAAAATTTTAGTTATTAATGTAACGTTGATATACCGGGTTAAGTTGGATTGTGAACTCTATTTTGGTTGTTTCAGACATCAGTCCAACGAATTCGAAATTTTAAGTTAGTCTTAAAATATGTTTTTAACCCAACTCGACCTAACCCATGTACAACCTCGGTTATTTTACGCGTTTTTTAGCCATGAAACACTACAATATTCTACCGGCATAATTTTTAAAAATTAAAATTTCAATATTCTAATGTTATTTTCAATGTAGTTATGCAAATAAACAACAGAAAGCAAGTATAAATCGAGGTGGGACGAGAAATTGGGTCGGGAGAAATTCGGCTGTGTTTAGTCAGCGTAGATAAATCTTCTACTACCTTCACCATTCTCCAAAACAAGGATTTTTCGCTCGAGAGCGAGTCCCGATAAATTATATGGATATTTCTAGTCAAATTAAAAAAAAAAAAAAAAACACTAATTAATTTATTTTTTTAAGAAAAATATTTTGAATTGGCCCATTTTTTTCACATTATATAAATAAATATAAAGAATTAGGAATTGTCCAAAAAAAAAAACAAAAAAAAAAACTGTAAAATAGCTTTGGAAATTGGCGCAGTCAGCTAACAAAATCACCAATCAAGAGACAAAACGTGTTCCAATAAGACATGCCACATGTCAATTTTGTAACGGTGCCTGTCTGTGACAGCCGGTAATGATTAACACTTGTCGTGTTATTATTATTATTTAACATTTAATATGTCGCCTCACTATTTACACTACTTTATTCGCTACTCAAATTCCAACATTATTTTTATATTTATTATTTTTTAAATTATTTATGTCTTTTTTCCTTCGAAAAAAATTTAAATATTTGACCTTTGACACCTTTTAACAATTTTTTCAATTTTGAATTTATAACATTTTTTTTTCAATTTTGAATTTATAACATTTTTTTAATCTGTGACATGTGTACTGATCGATGATTTACCGCGACGTCGATATTAGCATGATATACACAGTCTCCCTATTTGAAGATATCCATTTAATTCGTGGGGTCGGGTTGGAGAGAGATTTTTCCTCGTTAGCTAAACAGGGTTGGAGACAGAGACTACATTGTCCATCCCCGACTTTCCCCTGTTGGATGATGAAAGTCCCACATCGGCTAATTTAGAGAATGATCATGGGTTTATAATCAATGAATACTCTCTCCATTGGCTTGAGGCCTCTTGGGGAAGCCCAAAGCAAAGCCATGAGAGTTTATGCTCAAAGTGGACAATATCATACCATTGTGGAGAGTCGTGTTCATCTAACATCTCCCACTTTTAATAAATTCGTAGGGCTTTTGCATAATTTCCTTCGAATCGAGGCGACATCTGTTACTGTCGTTCGTTATTCCATTCAAAGAATCTCTGTCCCAGAACCGTACGTGAGATTTTAGTCACATACAGCTCCTGCTTTATACGATGAGCATGAAATAAGAGGCAAGGGTCGGAGACAGGGAAGGCTTCCCTGTCCTCACACCACGTCGTGAACATCTCTAGTTCTACTCTCGTACGTGCTTGAAAATTCATAAAAGTCCCGACAAGTGTAAATCAAGGTTCAACCTGCAACAATCCAACCGTTCTATCTGATCGTTTATTTTGTTATTTTAGCTTAAAAATGAATAATATAAGAATATTAAAACTTTATATATTTGGATAAAATTATGAAAAAAAAAAATAAATAAAAAGGAGCATGTGAATATTTTAATTGTAGAAATGGACAGATGCTATGATTAAAGAGGAAGACGACAAAACAAATGGAGGCATCTACTCCACTTACTTTTTGAGTGGGCCAACTTGGGGCCGAAGCCCACCTCACTTGGGCCCATCAATATTGGGCTGGGCCCAACCATTGCAATAAACGACAAAACACATGGGCCCACTAACAAAATCCGAATCAGCCCTACATTTGGCAATGTCCTCTACATCATACAATACAAGATAGCACACTCCAAAAAGAGACGCTACAAAGGGGAAAGCGACTCTACAATATTAATTAATAATTATAAATAAATACCCAAAAACAAAAATATCCAAAAATGTTTTATATTTAGGGTTTTAGGGTTTTTTTTTTTTTCTTCCCAAAATACCCTCGGTATATTATGTTAATTATTTTGATGTCATCTTTACCCGAGTCGTGGGATACTGTTGTTGCTACGATCAGTAATCCACAAGGATTTGATAAACTGAAGTTCGATGAAATTCGAGATGTAGTTCTTAGCGAAAGTATTTACAAATGGAAAATCGAAAATTCATTAGACAATGCTCTCAGTGTTGATCGAAGGGGAAGAAGTAAATCAAAGGTCCCAAATAATGGGCGATCAAAATCAAGGAACTGAGGAGAATCTCTAAACAAACCAAACGTTAAGTGTTGGAGTTGTGGAGGAAAATGTCACTTTTGGGTAGATTGTACAAAGAGGAAGCAGAATCACAAATCGGAAGATGACAATGATTCGGTAAATTCAGCAGAAGACATTGGGGATGCTTTAATCCTCAGCGTGAAAAGATGCACCTGAATCCTTAGGGGTGTACATTCAACCCGATAACCCGACAACCTGAACCAACCCAACCCAAACTATGAGGGCTGGGTTGGGTTGGATTAGCTTTTCGGGTTGGTTTGAGTTCATTTTTCTGAATCTGAACTGACTTGGTTCGGTTTTGGGTTCATGGGACAAAACCCTAAATTGTAAACCGAAACCTGTAAAAGAAATAGTAACTGATTCGCCTCTAAAACTTGTGCAGAGTGAATCTCTGATTTATTTTACTCTCGGATGCTGAATTAATTGATTTTTATCCATGTCGTTTGAATCTATAGCTGTTTCACGATTAAGTTTTGAACTCATTAATTTTCCGTAATATTATCAAATGTTGTACGCGCAAAGTTCTATGTATGTCGCATTATATACGACAATTATTATCATAGTTTCTAGAACGTGAAATGTTTTGATGCTTGAATTTTCTGAATACAGAGTTTGTCTAAAGAAAAGATGAAGGATGATTTAAGTTGGAAATAATGGAGATAGTCATGTTGGAACTTATCTACATCAATGCGTGGATACATGAGGGCCAATGTTTCGATAGAATCTTGATGGATGGATGTTTGGAATGTCTAGATGGAAGGAACGACATGTGGGTCCGTTCTCGATGGTATGATCAAGTGAGTTGCGATAACCAATGACACTCCGTGACTTGGGATGACGTCAAGATATATGGATCATGTTAATTGGGAATCAAGATGAGACGATGGGATGTGACGTTGCATTGAGAGACTTTGTCTCGAGTAGAGGCAAGGTTGAGTTGAATGATTTAATCTAGTATAGAGACGAGTCAGTTGTGCCACAGATGTTTAAACATGTACTTGCAGGCGGCATGTGTGGCCGTGTATATATATATATATATATATATATATATATATATATATTTATTTATTTATTTATTTATTGATTATAAGGTTTTAATAGCACATTTTCTATTTTCAAATTATAAAATAGCCCAATGAATATATATATTTTAAAATAGGTTCATGTCAACGAGACAAGCTAAGGGTCGGATCTAACCCATTGGTGAAAATCGAAATTTTTTTTTTTTGACAAATCACCATAATTCTTACAAACGCAATCGATTCAAAACAATTTTCAGCAAGACGATCAAAATGATGCTACAAGCATTTTTCATCTCTTGGTTTAGAACGAAATTGAATCTCACTACCTCTATTTTGATGAAGAATTTATGAAATTCCTTTGAAGATCGTCACTACGTCTCAATTGAAACTATCATAGCTGCCCTAGTTCGTCTCAAACCATCGTTACACACCACAATTTGTGAGAAATCGTCACCCGTCAATTACCTATCTATGTGCATAGAAATGATAACACATTTTTAACAGTAAATTTTTTTTATAAATAAATACCAATAAAATACAAACAATTCTCTAATATAGAGTTAAAAAGATATTATTTATTGATATTTTTTTAAATAAAATATAAAATTTATGAATATTTTTATTTAGCTATTTTGACCTTGAATATTCGTTAAAAGAAATTATTTTTATTTTCGAATTTAACTAAAATTCATACCTTTTTTTTTACCCAAATTGAAAGAAATTTTAAAAATGAAATGATTTTCAAACAATATATATANAAAAAAAAAAAAAAAAAAAATATATATATATATATATATATATATAAGAAAATTCTTATTGAATGTCGAGATATCTCACCGATTATATTAAAACTTTTTAATATTATTTAAAAATTCCTTAATATTTTTTTAAAAAAGTTAATAGATATTTTTGAAAATTTTAAGAAAGTTTAAAATTTTTAAAAATGGAAAGTTTTAAAAATATTCTTTAAAAGTAAACTTTCTGTCTAAAATTCACTAGATTTTAAATATAAAAAAATAGCAAGCTTATAATTTAANAAAAAAAAAAAAAAAAAAAAAAAAAAAAAAAAAAAAATTCAACCAGCCACAATAAATAATTTAAACTAATATCAAATAAATAAAATCCTTAGCCATTAAGATTTAACGTGCATCCATTAAATTATACGCGCTTGGTTCTAACAATAAGCGATAGCTGTCTCTTTTTTTTTNTTTTTTTTTTTTTTTTTTTTTTTTTTTTGGCCGTTTTCTTCCGCAATTGGATTATATGAAATTACGTACCATGATTTTCACATTTCCATTTATAATGATTATATATGAAATATAAATCCAGGAAAAGAAGCATTTGAATTTCAAAATTAAAATAATTCCTATGTACAATCAACAAGAACATTCTACAAATTGCCTAATGAATTGACTACTGATTTGAAGGAGATTAAGCAACTTAGGGTTCGTACTAATTACGGTCCCACTAACAGATTCAACAAAACCTTAATCAATAAGAGAATGCAAAAATCGAAAAGGAAATCAATAAATTAACCAAACAAACAAAGGAATCTCATACTATGTGCTATAACGATTCGTTGTTGATCTTACCAGATAATGCGGTTTTAATCGTCGCTGAGGAAGCGACAAGTGATGGAAATGGAATCAATCGCCGGGCGGAAGAGGAGTGCGTGCATAGAGATTACAAGTTGCAGCCGTAGAAGACGAAGAAGAAGCCGATCATGGAGACTAAGGCGACGGATTCGAAGGCGGTCATGACGGACCAGACGAGGTCGTCGACAACCGGAGTGTTGAGAAGGCCGCGAGGCAAACGGCGAAACCAGGCGGAGCTCCAGTTCCATGAGAAAAGCGAGGAGAGGACATCGGTCCACCGGAATATGGAAGATCTGATGGAAAATTCGAATTCCGGCCACCGGAATGCCGATCTCGATGAACTTCCCGCCATTGCTGCTTCTTCGACTCCTTGAAAACTCTGGCGAGATTCCAGAGTCTGCGGGGGTTATAAAATCAAGCATAGTGTGGAAATGATTTGCTGCGGCCGTGTGTACACGGAAATTGGTGCGCCTTATCTAACTTAACGAGGAAGTTGAGTGTTTAATAGCTAATTCTTGTTAGATTTAGACGAAGACGACTCTACACAATGGTATAATATTGTTCGAGCATAAGCTCTCTTGGCTTTGCTTTGTGTTCACAATGGTAATGGTATGATATTATCTGAGCATAAGTTCTCATGGCTTTGCTTTGTGTCTCCCAAAAGACCCCGTACACTGTATTATTTGATTATAAACTCATGATCATTTCCTAAATTAATAAAAATATTTTAAAAGTAAATATGTAAACGTTCGTAAATAATATATTAGATGTTAATAGATAATTTTTATCCATATTAATAAATATTTTTTTATTTTATGTTTATTTTATGGGTTTTTTTTTGGATTAATAATTTTTTTTTAATTATAAGGGTATTTTTGTAATTTTGGACGGTTTCCATAATAAATTAGTAATTAATATTTAAATTATCCTTTTTAACCCATTTTTAAAATGATAATTAGTGGGTTAAATATGTCTTAATTAAGTCTAGACCGCGTCTGGACTACACGCGACGAACGAGGACGTGGGACTGCGGACTTAACCCGACAGTAACAGAAACGCTGGCGGCTGTGATTGCCTACGATGCAAAATCGGGTCCACATTAAGCTGGAATCCGATGTGGCAGTTCGCAGAAATTCAAATGTGGACGAGAAATCGCGACCGTAAATCTGTAATCGTTGGATGAGGAAAAAGAGAATGAGGTTTGATGTACGGTTGTGATTAAGGGTTCAAAAAGCGTAGACAGAGAATGGACGTTGACAGGTTGCGAATTCCAAGCTTCTGGGTGGGTGTTTGGTTGCGGGGATTCCAGTTTAAATAATTGGAGGGAAAAATCTTTATTTTAATTTTTAATTTATTATTTAATAAATTTTGAAAATATGGTCAACATTGTGTCGTTTTTATTGTTTTAAAATTATTATTATTGTTATTTTTTATTTAATTTAAAATATGAACTAAAAAATAAAAAATAAAAAACAAAACAAAATATTTTACAAAAATATCGATATATTTACTCGAGTAAATTTAACTGTTGGAACCTCAATTATTTAATCAAAAGGTGCTTCTAATTTTTTCGGTGTGAGATCCAACATCGATTGGAGAGGGGAATGAAGCATTCCTTATAAGAGCGTGAAACCTCTCTTTAGCAGACGCATTTTAAAATAACGAGGTCAATGACAATATGTAACAGGTCAAAGCGGACAATATCTGTTCATCGATTGAAGAGGTGAATGAAACATTCCTTATAAGAGCGTGAAACCTCTCTCTAGCAGACACATTTTAAAGTAATGAGGCTAATGACAATATGTAATGGGTCAAAGCGGACAGTATATGTTATTGATGGGCTTTGGGTTATTACAAATGGTATTAGAGTCAAACATTAGGCGATGTGCCAGCGAGAACGCTGACCCCCATGGGAGGTGAATTGTGAGATTCCACATCGGTTGAAGAGGAGAACGAAACATTTCTTATAAGAGTGCGGGAACCTCTCATTAGTAGACATGTCTTAAAATTGTGAAGCTGACGACACGTAACAGGAAAGAACGGACAGTATCTGTTAGCGGTGGACTTGTACTATTACATTCGATATTTTTAAAATACTTAAGTCTACACTGCTCAAATAATACATGACGTTTACATATTGAGTTGAATTGTAACCTTATTTCGGGTCCCGACAAAAAAAAAATGTCGACTTGCAAATCGAACCAAATTTTTAGTTTACGAAAAAATTCAGCCCAACAAAAAATAATTTAATCGAACCTAATATTTACCGTTTAAGTTGAACAATCCAAGTTGATCGTGCTATCAGGTCACACGAATACCCCTAAATTTAAGCTAAATTAAAAAAAAAAAAAGTTTAAATTGCATGCTTACGTGTGATTCTATCAGGGTCGTGTCCTAAACTATATGACTACAGGTCGAAGAGTCCCAACAACAAAACCAAAGGGTAAATAGGTAATTTAACACATTTTTTTTTTTTTAAAACACTAAGTTAAACAAATTGAGAGAGTAAAATGGGAGTTGCAAGAGAAGAAAAGAAGTTCAAAACAAATTGACTGTAAGGGCTGTTCCTGTTTCCTCCAAAGTCTCAACAAATCCATCAATTCATTCACCCATTTCATCGATTCATCAATCCATCCACCAAATTGCCAACCAGAGGCTGCCCATTTCGCTCACGCACACAACAGCAAAGCAAAAAGCCGGACCAAAAACAGCTCAATCCCAACCCCAACCCCTCAAATCCTCCCCCACACGCTTTGGTTTCAATTTCGAGCCACCCCATTTCTCATCGAAGAACAACCCACTTCACCGCCGGCAATGTCTCTCCGACCCACCACGCGAACCGATGTCCGTAAGAAGTCTTACAAGACCGGTGTGGATGCCGATGAGGCTAGAAGGAGGAGAGAGGATAATCTGGTTGAGATCAGGAAGAACAAGCGCGAGGATAACTTGCTGAAGAAGAGGAGAGAAGGGCTTCTCTTGCATTCCCAGCAATTGCTCGATGCTGCTCAGAATGCCGCCGTCGTCGAGAAGCGCGTATGGTTTTACATCCATTTTTTTTGTGATTTGAATTGATCGGAGTTGTTTTTGTCATTCTTCTCATGTGGGGTTTCTTTGATTTGGTTCATTCTTATTTGGGTTTATGCCGAAATGGTGGATTATACTGCCAATTTGGATTCTGATTCATAGATTTTGTCAAATCTGATTCTGGGTTGTCGAGTAGATTCGTTAAGCAATAGTTTTGAACCGGGGGGAAAGTGTTTTGGATGCGATTTCCATTTTTTTCATTGAAACAAATGAAATTTCTCTGATCTTTTATTTGCACGAGTCACTGTTGAAGTGGGTTGTTTTTAGTGTTGAACTAGCATACGTAGATCTTTGGACCCTGGTTCTATAGGAGGTTTGGATGTTATTTCACGATGGGGAATCGCAAGCACATGTCATTATGATTGTTGTATTCCCCCGTTGTTCTTGCTAATTCAATGAAAGGTTCAGCAGCCATGAAATGACAATGAAGAACAGCATAATTCTTTTGATCTGATTTTTTGTTGCTTGGCACTGTCAGTTGGAGAGTATTCCTGTGTTGGTACAAGGAGTGTGGTCTGCTGATACAGCAGCTCAGCTGGAATCCACTACTCAATTTAGAAAGCTATTATCTATTGGTAAGTTTGTTGTTAAAATGACTGAAATTTTTTCCTTTTAATATCCATTGTGGTTCAATCTTGATTTGATTTATGAGCAGAGCGTAGCCCGCCAATTGATGAAGTGATTAAAGCTGGTGTAGTTCCTAAGTTCGTGGAATTTCTTGGAAGGCATGATCTACCTCAGTTGCAAGTTGGATTCTTTGAAACATTTTGTTCTATTTCCATTCTGTACCTTTTGGTTTTAGTTGAATGATTTGAAGATACTAATACGATTTACGATCTGAATGGATGCAGTTTGAAGCTGCATGGGCCTTGACCAATGTTGCATCTGGAACATCGGAGCATACACGAGTTGTCATTGACCATGGTGCTGTGCCTATTTTCGTACAACTTTTGAGCTCAGGCAGTGACGATGTCAGGGAGCAGGTTGGCACGGATTCTTTCTTTTTCCTCTTCTTTTTGCAATGACAGTAGCTTTTATTTGGCATCATGAACTGATAAACTTTCGAAAAAGCGAGCCAAGCTTCTCTAGCTGAGGGAGATTATACGTAGGCGCTTAGTCTGTTTGTGAAAACCTGTAGGGGGTAATAACTGCATACGAAACAGGGTGAAAATATTCCATTTCTAGGTCAAATGCACTCAGTCATTGAGCTGTTAAATGTAGAAAGAGTGGGTGTGAGCTGCAGGGTGAGGAAGTATAGATTTTAATTTACAGGAGAAAATGATACCTTTACGTGTATTCAATTCGGTAATTTCCAGATTCTTTTGTCGTCCGTTGAAGGATAGAAGGTGCTGATATTTTCGATAACTTTAGTAATTCAAGTTTCTCATTATCTTTCAGTCAAATTTTCAGCTTGTTGTTCATTGATCCCATGGTTGTTTATCTTGCTATTTCGATTACTAGCATTGGCATATGGATCAAGAAAGGAGGCAACAACAGAGCGACTTTCGATATCTAATTTTCTCCCCATTTTTTATGCCTTAAAAACTTTAAAACAAGTTTAGAAGATGCTCGTCTTTCTTTATGTAATCCCTGGGGTTTATAGTTCTGGTATTCATATCAAGAGGACACCAGCTTGATGGAATAGATAAGTACTTTCTAGTTTCTGGTGATAACATGACTAGCGGCCGTGCCTTGTCATTTGGGTATCTCCAAAGCTACTTTGAAAAGATAGTTGTGTGAGATCCCACATCGGTTGGGGAGGAGGACGAAACATTCTTTATAAGGGTGTCGAAACCTCTCCCTAGCAGACGTGTTTTAAAAGCCTTGAGGGAAGCCCGAAAGGGAAAGCGAAAAGAGGACAATATCTGCTAGCGGTGGGCTTGAGCTGTTACGAATGGTATCAGAGCCAGACACCAGGTAATGTGCCAGCGAGGACGCTGGCCCTCAAGGGGGTGGATTGTGAGATCCCACATCGGTTAGAAAGGGGAACGAAGCATTCCGTATAAGGGTGTGGAAACCTCTCCCTAGTAGACGCATTTTAAAAACCTTGAGGGGAAGCTCGAAAGGGAAAGCCCAAAGAGGACAATATCTGCTAGTGGTGTGCTTGGGCCATTAGAGCAAAAATTAAGTTACAATTATCATTACCCAACTGCATGTATTATCAATAGGGAGCTTTACCGTATTTGAATCGATAAGCTGTTGTGGCTATCTTTGGCATCAAAGTCATCCTTGCATGCTGTAGAAAGTCTTTGAAGAGCTTTTTCCAAGGAAATAGGGATTTTGAAGACAGAAATATAATAAGTTGGAGTACTTGAAATTAGATATTGAGTTATGTGAATTTAACTCTTTGCCATTTGGTAAGTCTGTTCTTAATCTTGCTTTCCCACCGGACCCGAAACGATAGAGGGTTTGGGTGCTCCTCTCCGACATACGTTCAGATAAAGCATCAGCCAATTAATAGTGCTCTGAAAGAGTATTGAGGCATGCTGATTTGTTTAATACAGTGATTTCTATTTTCTTGCACAGGCTGTGTGGGCCTTAGGTAATGTTGCTGGCGACTCTCCCACTTGTCGGGATCTTGTTCTTAGCCACGGTGCACTCGTGCCATTACTTTCCCAACTAAACGAGCACTCGAAATTATCCATGCTGAGGAATGCAACATGGACTTTATCTAATTTCTGTCGTGGGAAGCCTCCCACACCCTTTGAACAGGTTTATATTTCATTCGACCTTGTCGATTCCGGATCCAACTTTGTAACATATACTTTTCCATTATCATGAACCTTGTTGGTGATTAACTTGCATTTACTCAGGTGAAACCTGCTTTACCAATTCTCAGGCAACTGATTCACTTGAATGATGAAGAAGTTCTAACAGACGCCTGCTGGGCTCTCTCCTACCTTTCAGACGGCCCGAACGAAAAAATTCAGGCTGTAATAGAAGCAGGAGTTTGTCCTAGACTTGTAGAACTTTTGCTGTAAGTTCGTGTATCTTTTAAGTTCTCAAACAAACACATTAATTCTTAGACTTTTGATAACCGAGGCTGTGAGAGTCTAACATCGGTTGGGGAGGAGAACGAAACACCCTTTATAAGGGTGTGGAAACCTTTCCCTAGTAGACACATTTTAAAGCGTTGAGGGGAAGCCCGAAAGGGAAAGCCCAAAGAGGACAATATTTGCTAGCGGTGGGCTCTGGCTGTTACAAATGGTATTAGAGCCAGACATCGGACAATGTGCCAGCGAGGGGGCTGTTCCTCGAAGGGGGGTAGACACGAGGCGGTGTGCCAGTGAGGACACTGAGTTCCAAAGGGGGGTGGCTTTGGTGGGGGTCCCACATTGATTGGAGAAAGGAACAAGTGCCAGCGAGGACGCTGGGCCCCAAAGGGGGTGGATTGTGAGAGTCCCACGTTCATTGGGGAGGAGAACGAAACACCCTTTACAAGGGTGTGGAAACCTTTCTCTAGCAGACGTGTTTTAAAGCCTTGAGGGGAAGCCCAAAGAGGACAATATCTGCTAGCGGTGGGCTTGAGCCGTTACGAGGCGCCGGCTCCTCATTAATTAATAGTACTGAGTGCTAGAACATATCAATGCCTTTGCTCTTAGTGATCATACAAAATTTGTTTCTGTTCTTTTATTTGTTACTGAACAAAATTTGTTCCTGTTAGCCACCAATCGCCGTCGGTTTTGGTGCCAGCTCTTCGTACGGTCGGAAACATCGTTACTGGTGATGATGCCCAGACACAGGTACCTGCATAAATTGTTTATTGATGGCCTTTCCATTAGTTTAATTTCTTGATGCATTGATCATTTTGCTAATCTTGTCCTGTAAATCTGCTTTTTCTTGTAAATTTCATTGACTTTGCTGATGATTTTTTTCCTCCTTTTCCAGTTTGTGATTGACAACCAAGTTTTACCTAATCTCTATCAACTTCTCACTCAAAACCACAAAAAAAGCATCAAGAAAGAAGCTTGTTGGACAATCTCCAACATCACTGCAGGAAATAGAGCTCAGATACAGGTACCCAATTGCCTTCGGCTATAGTTTCGGTTTCTTGAAAGAAAATGGCCGAGTTTGGTCCTTGTTTGTTTGCGTTTGCAAGTTGTCCGTGACATGAAGAATCGGTTTTCTCATCGGGTTTGTGGGTTGTTACTTAGAAGAAATGTCACTGAAACTTAGTAAAACGTTCGAGGTGTCTGTCTGTTCAACATGATTATAATGTCGAATTGCGGTATGTGCAGGCAGTTATTGAGGCAAATATTGTCCTTCCTCTTGTTCATCTCCTTCAACATGCAGAATTTGACATCAAGAAGGAGGCTGGGTGGGCTATTTCCAATGCCACCTCCGGAGGATCTCATCAGCAGATTCAGTAAGAAACAGTTTGTTTAGTTCTTGGCGTGTTATGATTTACTCCGCTGTATAAACTCTCATACCAAAATGAAGAAGCAGGATCTTATCTGTTAGATCCCACCTCGGTTAGAGAGGAGAACTTAACATTCTTTATAAGGGTGTGGAAATTTCTCCCTAGTAGACGTATTTTAAAAACCTCGAGGGGAAACTCGAAAGGGAAAGTCCAAAGAGGATGATATCTGCCAGCGGTGGGCTTGAACTGTTACAAATAGTTTTAGAGCAAGACATCGGGCGATGTGCCAGCGAGGAGGCTGAACCTGAAGGGGTTGGACACGAGGCCTTGTGCCAACAAGGACGTTGGGCCCCGAATGGAGGTGGATTGGAGGATCCCACATCGATTAGAGAAGGGAACGAGTGCCAGCATAAGGGAACGAGTGCCAGCGAGGATGCTGGACCTCGAAGGGAGATGGATTGTGAGATCCCATCTTAGTTGGAGAGGAGAACTTAGCATTCTTTATAATAAGGGTGTGGAATCCTCTCCATAGTAGACGTGTTTTAAAAACGATTAGGAGAAGCCCAAAATGGAAAGTCCAAACAAGACAATATCTGCTAGCGGTGGACTTAGGCTGTTACATTATCCATCATCCGGGGACAATCTTTGTTATAAGACAAACATGCCAAACTATAACAAGTCGAATACCTGAATCGACAGCCCCCGTATGATATGATCCAAATCCTCAAAAGCACTTCTCCGAAGAGCGTTTTGCGGTTTTTATACCCTTCACTATCTGTAAATGTGCTCCTGGTCTAGTATAGTAGATAACAGGCTCATCAGCAGATTGTCTGGCATTGATCATTGACTCATTTGCATAACTTTAGCAGTGTTTTTGCTGGACAAAGCTGTGGGTTTAGCATAATCATTATTTGATACAGGTATCTGGTTACTCAAGGTTGCATCAAACCACTCTGTGACCTTTTGACCTGTCCAGACCCACGGATCGTGACAGTATGCCTGGAGGGGCTCGATAACATCCTGAAGGTCGGCGAGGCTGACAAGGACATGGGAATGAACGGAGGAGTAAACATCTACGCTCAAGCCATTGACGAATGTGAGGGACTCGATAAGATTGAAAACTTGCAGACTCACGACAACAACGAGATCTACGAGAAGGCAGTGAAGATGTTGGAGAGATACTGGGCGGAAGAAGACGAGGAGCCAGAGCAGAACCCGCAGCAGAACGGAGACGTGAATCAACCGGGGTTTGCATTTGGTACAGACCAGCCAAATGTTCCACCTGGTGGGTTCAAGTTCGGGTGAAATGTGTAGTAGGTTGAGAAGGAAGTGTTGCATCAAATGATTTGTAGGTGGCTTGTTCTTGTTTGGTTCTTGATTGGTGTAGTGAAGCTTCAAGTTTTTATATTTGCTTAGCTCGTGTTTGTGGTTCACAAGGGTCAGGGTTTTTGATCTGGTCCACGGCTGTTACTTCTCTGGAGTTTTGTTTTTCTTTGTTCTTTTTGGTCAGCCAGCGTTATCTATGGCAAGCCTTTTCCTTTCCTTATCCAAAACTTGACTTTGTACTTATACAGAACATATATACATATTGGTCTGTTCTTCTATAACTAGGACGGGAGATCGAATCATCGATTTTTAGAACGGTAATTGGTGCTTTATTCATCTACTTATGTTGAATTTACTAATATATGTGCTTGGTGTCACAATCGCACTCTTGCAGCAGCGGGACAACGATTGTAGACACTGTTCTAACTCAGTGAACAAGTCAACCGTGGGAAATTTGGTGCAAGTTTGTTATTATGGGTAGTTCCTACAAAGGATCGGACTAATGACGTATACAATACTTGAATTCTCGATGTAGATGCTACATAGTTGGTTCTCATCCTTCAGAGACTACGAGTGTAATAGGAGCATCCGTCGACAAAAGGATCACCCTAAGATGATCATCACATGGCTATTGAGAACGAATCAAATCAGATGGTTCTATTTCTCAATCTTTCTGACTTGCTCCTACGGAACTAAGGTCGAAAAGATTGAGAAAAATTAGTCATTCACAAGCACTGATGAAAGATTCTTCGAAAAGTTGGTCTCGTGAGCGAGGAAATACATTTGAAAATGATTTGAAAGAATTGAAGAAAACAATGTTATATGTTTATAAGTAAAGAACGTAACTAAGGGTAGGAAGAAGTGACGACTAATCATATCCCATGTTTTGAGACATTTTAGCCTTGATGGGTGTAGACATGATTTTGGAATGCTTTGATGGGTGTAGACATGATTTTGGTAAACAATCATACTCTGTATTGATACAACATGAAATGGTAAAGTGCTATCTAAGATGAAAGCATGTAAAAGGAGTTTGAAATAGGTTGGGTGTAGACATGATTTTGGTAAACAATCATACTCTGTATTGATACAACATGAAATGGTAAAGTGCTATCTAAGATGAAAGCATGTAAAAGGAGTTTGAAATAGGTTGGGTGTAGACATGATTTTGGTAAACAATCATACTCTGTATTGATACAACATGAAATGGTAAAGTGCTATCTAAGATGAAAGCATGTAAAAGGAGTTTGAAATAGGTTGGGTGTAGACATGATTTTGGTAAACAATCATACTCTGTATTGATACAACATGAAATGGTAAAGTGCTATCTAAGATGAAAGCATGTAAAAGGAGTTTGAAATAGGTATGAGACCATAGACAACACGTCTTGGACAAATATGATTGGGATAACTGAAGGTAGGAAGAAGTGACAACTAATCATATCCCACGTTTTGGGGCATTTTAGCCTTGATGGGTGGAGATATGATTTTGGTGAACAATCATACCTGTATTGATACACCATGAAATGGTAAAATTCTATCTAAGATGAAAGCATGTAAAACGAGTTTGGAACGGGTATGAGGCCATGGACAACACGTCCTAGACAAGCATGACTAGGACATCTAACATACAACCATAGATAACACGACTTAGACAAGCATAACCATAACACTTGGTGTATTCATATCTTACAAATATTTAAATCTTTTTTTAAGAAAGGAACAAAATCTAGAGAATCATTAAACCTTTATTCTCTAATTTTACATATAAAGGGAAAAAAAAAAAAAAAAAAAAAAAAACAAACAAACAAGAACCATCTCAAATCTCTACACTTCCCCACTTTCATCGCCTCCGTTCAACCTTTATTACTTGAAACGAGACTTCTTTTGGGGGGCGGAGGCCGGAGGGACTTGTACACTGAGTAAAAGCTTGCTCAAAACGCGCCGCCGTGTTCTTCGTGTTCATGTTGTAAGCGAACGATTGGAAGTGGGTCTGACCTAGAAGTTAAAGGTACCCCTAATACCCGAAACTTAAGAGGTATCTTCATTTTCCATTTGCCGAATTGCAGGGTGCAGAAACATACAATCTTGTCCACAATCTGAAGCTAAGTTGCTAGAACAAGTCAAGGAACAATGCAAAATCTAGTCCAGAAACTTCTGCCCAGAACAACGTTCAAGCAAGTGCGTTTTCGTCACTCTTTTTTGTACCCCAGCTGCAAATAATTATCTGTTTTTGCGTTGTTGAATTGAGTTCTTCTTCATATGTTGTAACCCAGTTTGTGATGCTGCTTGGTTTCAAAATCACTCGCTTTTTTCTCCAGAAATGAGCTTCTTGGGAGACAGTTTACCATTCTTTTCAATATAATTGTAGAAGTTCTTTCATATATCGGTGTTGGATGGAATTTGATCTTTTATCATTTTTAGGGGAGGAGTTTTCTATGCTTGTTGGTTTGTTGTGCAAAGCTTTAGGCTCAATTGTCTCCCTGATCAAAGATTGTGGAATTTGGAGAGTTTCAACAATCCTCCCCTCGATCAAAGTACACCATAGAGCCTCCCTTAAGGTCTATGGAGCCCTCGAACAGCCTCCCTTAATCGAGGCTCGACTCCTTCCCTGGAGTCTTCGAACAAAGTACACCCTTTGTTCGACACTTGAGTCACTTTTGACTACATCTTCGAGGCTCACAATTTCTTTGTTCGACATTTGAGGATTCTGTTGACATGAATAAGTTAAGGGCATGACTCTGATACCATGTTAGGAATCACAAACCTCCGCAATAGTATGATATTGTCCACTTTGAGCATAAGCTCTCATGGCTTTACTTTTGGTTTTCCCAAAAGCACTCATATCAATGGAGATGTATTCCTTACTTATAAACCCATGATCTACCCCTTAATTAACCGATGTGGGATTTCTCTTCCAACAATCCTCAACAACTATGGGCTCTTTTCTAAATTCCTTTTTGATAAGAATCTTAGAGACGAGCCTAAGATTTTGTTGTTTAATGTGGTCAATGTTCTTCTTTGGAGATATGGTGGAATGAAATCTTAGAGTTTTGAAAGATAAGTTTAATGAAATCTTGCGTGCCAATTGGTGTGCTTTGTCTATATTAGTTGTATGAATCTTGTCTCCCTTCTTTTATTTTGTATGCATTTTGTTTCTTCTTCAGCTTTGATCGATGAAAACGTCTCCCCATTTTAACATAATCCTGTTTCAAGTTCTGAAAGTACAGAGCCTTCTAGTTACTTCTTCAGATTTTGTTGATGTTGTTGTATTTTGGTTTGTAGGCTGTTGCTTTTCGGGCGTATTGTACTAATAAGATACTCGACATTGGACAGCCTACAGCTTCATCTCATCCACAGGTTTGATACGACATAATGTATTGAGTCGATGCACTAGGATTGCCTCTATTATGGTTATATTTAAAAATTATGGGGATCATTTGGTAAAGTTTCAAGAAATATAGTCACTTAACTCCTGGACCTTGTAGTTGCTGAATGAAGGAGAAATTACTCCTGGAATAACTGCTGAGGAATATATTACAAGAAGAAAAAGGTTGCTAGAACTTCTACCACAGAATGGTTTGGCCATTATTGCTGCTGCGCCTGTGAAAATGATGACTGATGTGGTGCCTTACACGTTTCGACAAGACGCTGATTACTTATATATCACTGGTTGTCTACAACCTGGTGGCTTGGCGGTTATGAGTCATGAATTTGGATTATGCATGTTCATGCCCGAAACAAAGCCTTATGTATGTCTGGTCTTATTTATTTTATAAAAATGTTCTTGTCTGCACATCTGCATTTCTTTTCGTTTTTCATGTATTCACTTGGTAATGGCATCATTTTCTCATCCTCATTGGCTACTTTAGGAGTACATCAATAAGGAGATAATGAACAAATATGATGGGAAAAGATGGGCAAGAAAGATCAAAGATTACCAAACCAAATTAGGGTTTCTCCTCTACATAAAACAAACTCGACACATGGAAGGAAAAAATGAGACCTTGGAATGTATTTACAAGGCTTGTGATTAGGGACTCTTTGAATCAAGATTCCAACTGTGAGATCCCACATCGGTTGGGGAGGAGAACAAAACATTCTTTATAAGGGTGTGGAAACCTCTCCCTAGTATTCATGTTTTAAAAACCTTGAGGGTAAGCCCAAAAGTGAAAGCTCGAAAGGGAAAGTCCAAAGAGGACAATATCTGTTAGCGGTGGGCTTGAGTTGTTACAAATGGTATCAAAGCCAGACACTGGGCGAGGTGCCAGCGAGGAGGCTGAGCCCCGAGGGGGGTGGACACGAGGCGGTGTGCCAGCAAGCGGTGGGCTTGGGCTTGGGTTGTTACATTTTTCCTATCAATTAACCTAAATGAACTTTGTTTTATGAATGTGATGTAGCAACCAAGTTCTTCTGCTTGTGTGGCTTTATGTTGGCTAATTTCATAAGAATACAAGTAGTTGATTATGGGAGTGGATGGCATTTTTTCACATTTTTATGGGTAGTCGGTCGGAAGATTTTTCATCTTGTTCTTCTGCTTGTGTGGCATTATGATGGCTTGTTTGATTATATCAGGATGTTCTTTGGCAAGGGCAAACTGCAGGAGTTGATGCAGCATTGGAATTTTTCAAGGCTGATCAAGCATATCCAATGAAGAAATTGCGTGAAGTGAGTTAATTTGAAGGAGGTTTATTGTTCCATCTTTTAATATGATTATGGTGGAAACATACTGATGCGACCAGCATCGTTCATGAGTTTGTGTCGAAAATTCTGAATTTAAACGCCGGTTTATACGTACTTTTTTCATTTGTTTTTATGAAAAGGTTTCGATTCTTGTTTTTTTTCGAAAAAAAACTGGTCTTTGTGGAATTGAATGAAGCATTCTCACTGTTCATCAAGTCCTTTCAATATTTCTGTATTTGATTACAGATCCTTCCAGATATTATTAGGAAGTCCTCCAAGTTGTTTCATAATTCGAACACTGCCACTCCAACTTATTTGGATTTAGAGGCCTTTCGAAAAGCGGCAGAGAATAACTGTGTGAAAGATATTTCACTTTTTACTCACGAATTGCGGTTAATAAAATCGACAGCAGAGCAGAAGTTAATGAGGGATTCTGCTTCAATTGCTTGCCAGGTACCTCCAACCCTTTTATTGCTTATAGGAGATAGCGTTTCATCATGAATAGTTTCGTTTTCGTATGGTTTTCCCGTAGTTCATGGCCTTTATGAGCTTCTTTTCGGCTGGTGGTTTAAAGAGAGCTAAGATTTTGTGGTTGAATGCTTTGTTGAGGATGGTTGAGGATGGTTGGGAGGGAGTCCCACATTGGCTAATTTAGGGAATGATCATGGGTTTATAAATAAGGAATACATCTCCATTGGTATGAGGCCTTTTGGGTAAACAAAAGCAAAACCATGAGAGCTTATACTAAAAGTGAACAATATCATACCATTGTGGAGAGTCGTTATTCCTAACATGCTTGCAGAGCTCTTCTTTGGGGTTTATGGAAAGAAACAAACTGCTTTTTCCGCAGATTCCGAAGTTTATTTATGAAACGATAAACGTTATTCTTTGACTCGGAAAAAAAAAACCCTTCAACTTGAGGGAGGATCAATGAAATTTCATGATAATGCCAGAACTATTTCTGCACCATGCTGTGTATTTTAGTTCTTACAAATGATGCTTACTGTTGGTTTTCTGGGTTCAGGCTCTTTTGCAGACAATGATTCATTCAAAGACATATCCTCATGAGAGTATGTTATCAGCAAAGGTAGAATATGAATGCAGAATGAGAGGTGCTCAAAGGATGGCGTGAGTACTCTTCATATTTCGATGTGTACCCGTTTCGAGATGTTTGCATTGTATTCTTAATATCAGTATGCTGATTCGATAGGCGACATTAAATTATGCGAAGTTTTTCAACTGATTTTCAATTTCCTTTCTCTGTACAGATTTAATCCTGTGGTGGGTGGTGGGTGTAATGGTAGTGTTATACATTATTCTCGAAATGATCAGAAAGTAAGTGTATATACTTGTGGTGCCTAAGCTTCACTATTATGAAGGAAGAAAAATATATGAACGTTCGTACGTATATACGTGAAAAATGCAGGTCAGAGACGGGGATTTTGTTCTAATGGATGTTGGATGTGAATTGCACGGTTATGTTAGTGATCTTACTCGTACCTGGCCGCCTTGTGGAAAGTTTTCTGCCGCTCAGGTATTGTTTCTTTATGTTTGCTTTTGTGAATGTGAAAGTCTTTTGTTTGGATAGACCACCGTGCTATCTACCATCACTACTCTTCAAGCAATGATTATGTGTGTGAGATCTCACATTGATTGGAGAGAGGAACGAGTGCCAACGAGGACACTGGGCCTCGAAGGAGAGTTGATTGTGAGATCCCACATCAGTTGGAGAGGGGAACGAAACATTCTTTATAAGGGTGTGGAAACCTCTCCCTATCAGACACATTTTAAAAACCTTGAGGGAAACCCGAAAGGGAAAACCCTAAGAGGACAATATCTGCTAGCGATGGCCTTGAGTTGTTACAAATGGTATCAAAGCCAAATACTAGGCGGTGTGCCAATGAGGACGCTGAGACCCGAAAGGGGTGGACACTAGGCAGTGTGCCAGCGAGGATGCTGGGTCCTGAAGGGGGTGGATTGTGAGATCCCACATCGATTGGAGAGAGGAACGAGTGCCAGCGAGGACACTGGGTCCCGAAGGGGGGTGGATTGTGAGATCCCACATCGGTTGGAGAGGGAAACGAAGCATTCTTTATAAGGGTGTGAAAACCTCTCCCTAGCAGACGCATTTTAAAAGCCTTGAGGGAAAGCCCAAAGAGGACAATATCTACTAGCGGTGGACTTGGACCGTTGCAATGTGACCTTGGTTCATTTTTATATACATAAGCATTTCTTTAAGCATCCGATCTTGTTTCTTTCTATTGGATCCTACCTTTCTTTCTTTCTTGTGTGTCTCAATTTGCTTAGTTGAATGTATCTCAGGAAGAGCTTTATGAGCTTATACTGCAAACAAACAAGGAATGCATAAAGCTTTGCAAACCTGGCGCTACAATATTGGAAATTCATAACTACTCGGTAAGTTTGGCGTTTTGATTCATTGTTCAACACCTCTAGAGGAAGCTTACATAGTCTTTCTAAAGTTCTTTTTGTAGCTATTTTCGATTTCTTCCATTTGGTCGGTTCCTCGATTAACAAGCTCACACGGTAACCGAAAAACATCACGACCCTTCTCATATTCTACACTTATGCAGGTGGAAACGCTCCGAAAAGGCTTCAAGGAGCTTGGGATTTTGCAAAACTGGAAAAGCGATTTCTATCACCATCTAAATCCCACGTCTATAGGTTCCTTTTACCTTCTATAAGGACTTCTTTTTAGTGTTATGCTACCTTTTTTCTTCACCAACGCATAGGTCCATCAATTACTTGATATCCATTCCTCATTGGCAACCTGAGTAACCTTTATTTTTTCTTTTGGATTCCCTTTCTTAGGTCATTATCTTGGTATGGACGTCCATGATTGTGCCAGGGTTGGTTACGACCGACCGTTGAAGCCAGGTGTTGTAAGTTTTGTTCCGATTCATTTGTATGGATACTGATTCTCTCTTTATCCGTCTTCCCGTCCCTTCATGTGCACACGTTTATCCCATCTGTTACTGTTGTGAGCTTAAACTCGAACGGTACAACTTTTGCTTGTTACGGTAGACATGATAGAACTTGTCAGTCACAATGTCATTTGTCGAGGATAATAGAGTATTTCCCATTCTTTGGAGACAAGTTGAATATCGGTGCACTCGGATTTGTAATGCTAACGATTAATGTGTAACGGCCTTAGCCTACCACTAGCAGATATTGTCCTCTTTGGGCTTCTCTTCAAAGTTTTTAAAATGCATCTACTAGGGAGAGGTTTCCACGCCCTTATAAAGAATGCTTTGTTCTCCTCCCCAACCGATGTGGGATCTCACAATCTACCCCCCTTCGGGGTCCATAGTTCTCGCTGGCACTCGTTCCCTTCTTCAATCGATGTGGAACCCCCCAATCCACCCCCCTTCGGGGCTCAGTCTCTTCGCTGACACATCGCCTAGTGTCTGTCTCTGATATCATTTGTAACGGTCAAGCCTACCGCTAGTAGATATTGTTCTCTTTAAGCTTCCTTTCAAGGTTTTTAAAACGCGTTTGCTAGGGAGAGGTTTTCACACCCTTATAAAGAGTGCTTCGTTCTCCTCCCCAACTGATGTGGGAACTCCCATAATGTGTTTGAATATTTATTTTAAATTAATTTCTAAGAACTTGTTGATTCACTGTAGGTAATAACAATTGAACCTGGAGTTTACGTTCCATCCTCTTTTGAAGGTTCAGAGAGGTAAAGTATACACATAGGATTCTGTTCTTCAATTTTGTAACTCTCATCTTTTGTTTATACTTTTTTCAAAAATATTTTGCCACAAGATTTTCTCTCACTAGAGAATGTACTCTACAGGTTTGCTGGTATCGGGATAAGGATCGAGGATGAAGTCCTTATAACTGAATCAGGTCACGAGGTATGTGGTTCGAGTCCGAGTTTTTTATGGGTGGTTCTGATAATATTTTGGCTCAGTTATCACATTGGCAAGCCAACAGCCATTGGTACTATGTCCTGAATAGTGCTAGTTGGGTTGAACTTATGCTGCTTTGAATTTTGAATATATCGTATGTTCTAATGATGACAGAGACCGAAAATGGCTTGTAGACCTTCTCATACATTGTATGATATATAGAGCCGGTGTCCCAGGCTGTAACGACTCAAACCCACCGCTAGCAAATATTGTCCTCTTTGGGCTTTCCCTCAGGACTTTTAAAACGCATCTGTTAGGGAGAGATTCCATACCCTTCTAAAAAATATTTCGTTCTCCTCCCCAACCGGTGTGGGATCTCACAATCCACCACCCTTCAGGGCCCAGCGTCCTCATTGACACTCTCCCTTCTTCCATCGATGTGGAACCCCCTAATCCACCCCCCTTAGGGGTCCAGTGTCCTTGCTGGCACACCGCCTTGTGTCCACCCTCTTTCGAGACTTAGCCTCCTCGTTGGCACATCGTCTAGTGTCTAGCTCTGATACCATTTGTAACAATCCAAGCTCACTGCTAGTAGATATTGTTCTCTTTGGGCTTTTCCTTTCGGACTTTCCCTTCACAGTTTTTAAAACGCGCATGCTAGGGAGAGGTTTCCACACCCTTATAAAGAATGTTTTGTTCTCCTCCCCAACCGACGTGGGATCTCATACCGGCGTTCTTAGTTTGATCATATATTACAATGTCTGGTTCTGAAAATCAATTTGTTTTGCCTCTTACATACTTAGGAATGAGTCAGTGGGTTATACTTTCTTGTCTCAGGTTCTTACAGGTTCAATCCCAAAAGAAATTAATCAGATAGAATCATTGCTGAACAACTTCTGCTTTGGATCTACGATGCATGGCTTAAATTTTATGAAAGCCTCAACCAGTTGATCAAATGTACACTCAGCAATCCAATTGGAGAAGCTCCACTCTTTAGATGTATTCCTATATCTCTGAGAATCAAGACTAGAAAGAGGCCTGCAGGCAGCGATCGGGTTAGTGTTTATTCAGTTCTTTAGGTCGAAGTCTCATTTAATAACTGGTTGGTTTTTTATATTAAAAAAACAAATGTGATTATCAAAACGGAGTAGAAATGTTTTGAGTGTTAAATAATATGGTGGAATGCAAGGCAATGATATGATATGATATGATATCCGAAGCAATATTCGAGTCAGGGTTGAATAGGTCGGGATTATAGCTTGGTGTTAGTGATGTGCAAATGTGGGGTGTGCTCGGATGATGGTGAGATGATGTGTGTGGATCTTTTTCCAATTTAGGAAACACGATCTAATATGAACCACGACCAAGAAATTTCCATACCTCAAGGTCCAATTACAAGAACGAGAGCCAAGAAGCTACAACAAACCTTGTACACTTATATTCAAGTTATGATGAACTCATAAAAAAAAATTCTAGAAGACGTTGGAGACCTCCCTTATATGTTCTGCAAAAGTTGAGCTTCAAGACAGAGATGCATTAGTTGCATTTAATGCATCTCTTTCTTGAAGTTCAACTTTACACAACATATAAGGGAGGTCTCCAACGTCTTCTAGAATTTTCTTTGATGAGCTCACCATAGCTTGAATACAAGTGTACAAGGTTTGTTGTAGCTTCTTGGCTCTCGTCCTTGTAATTGGACCTTGAGGTATCGAAATCCTTTGGTCATGGTTCATATCACGATCGTTGTCATTGCTATTGAATGGATGACATTGCTCAAGTATCGACATTGAGATGTGAAGATTGCAAGAGTTCCATTGTCGAAAGATAGTAAAACTCACCGAGCATGCTTCCGAAAGTGGCTGAAGAGACTCATCATCTTAGGACATCATCCACACGAGCCCATAATTTGCACATCACTCGTATACCTGCCATTTCATTTCCACCTCGATACAAGCATCTGGCTCGACTCAAGCATCGCTCGGGATCCCTTTCATTGTCTTCCACAACGACTATATTATCAATCACTTCTACAACTAGCCGTTTTTTTTTTTTTTTTTTTT
>NC_036644.1:7631007-7690190 GCF_002806865.2 Cucurbita pepo subsp. pepo | reverse complement strand
CCTTTTTTTTTTTTTTTTTTTTTTTTAACCATCTTTATACATTAATTCCATTCACATGGTCATGGACAGGTAGGTTGGAGGTCGCTGCTGGTTGGGTTAGGTACATTCATTTCATTAAATTTTGCATTGGATATTTATAAGAAGCAAGCAGAAATAGTTTGAAATAATGTTCATACATAATGTAATAATGTTCTCATGGATTGTATTTGGTTATGACTTTCAAGCCCATCTTCTGAACTTGATATCCAAAGTAATGCCCATTGCTACTTCTCACCTACTCAATTTGTTCATTTCTATCAAACATTTATCACTTCAAAATCCCTAAAATAAAATATTTTATGCTACGGTCGAGCTGCATTCCAAGTTTGAAGACAATTAGGTCGAGCTGCATTCCAAGTTTGAAGACAATTAGAGCCTAGTTACGTAACAATCCAAGTCCATTGCTAGCAGATATTGTTCGCTTTGGTTCATTACATACTGCCGTTAACCTCACGGTTTTGAAATGCATCTACTTAGGAGATGTTTCTACACTCTTATAAGAAATGCTTCGTTCCCCGCTCCAATCGGGATCTCACAGGTTACTCCTATGTGGAGAAAAACTGGGTTAAGAAGCTTACAAGAGTCGAGGCCAAGGAGCTCTTGGTTGGCTCTCCGTCTGCGAAGTCTAAGTTCATGACCCACCCACCGGAGAAATCACGTTTCAAGTCTCTGACCGGGCTGTTGAGAACTTCCCGTGTTGGCTTTTCGAGGTTGAAGAACTCAAGAATGTGGAAGAGAAGAATAAGAACACAACAAAGAGGTGGAATACAAGTAAAGCAAGCTTCAGGGGAGACTCCTTCGGAAGTTTTTGATGTTCAGAAACACGGTAAGAAATTTACGTGTCATAACCGTGTAAAACGAAGCGGGGGATGTCAACAAACCGGGAATATATTATGTGAAATAATGTACAGGAAGATGTTCAGAGAGAACCCACAGATCAATATTCAGGTTGTCTCAGTTCTAAAATAAATCTATATGATTGATTGGCTGACAGAATCAGCTTGCAAAACAGGCAAGCTTTCAAGTTTCTGCAATCCTTTAGAACTTTGAACTAACTCTTATAATCATTTGCTCTAACCTATAGCTGTACAGTATATTAATCGAAGACGATCTCGTTCTTGAAAGAATGAGGTTACCTTAGACAAGGATCTGTGACCGAGCAGCACCGCGAGAGCATTTCTTCCTACCCGACTTGCTAAGTGCGCAAACGCATATCTCAAGAAGCTCGTAATCCTCCTCCCAGAACAAAGATGATGCGAGCTCTGGATTCTCAACCAGCATTTTTGATGTCAGGAAACCAGCAATTGTCCATGTTTGATAGAGTCGGGATTGCTTTCCGATGAACTTTCCTGTTCGGGTGTCGTAATATTCAGGCCAGCGGTCGACTGCAATTCTCTTCTCAGCCACAGCCACTGCTTTCTTGGCCATTTCGAGTCTGCCCATCTTGATGCATGCGAGTGTGAACTGCAATAGATGTCGACTTAAAATCGTTATATATGATCAGTTTTGTCGCTTAAGATTACACAAAGACCTATCGGTTTTACATTACCTGCCAAAGAAGTGTTGGCCACGATCCTCCATTATGGTATGACCACGGGCTGAAAAAGATCCAAAAAGAGTTGAGTATTGTATGGCAATCAAGTAAGTAGATACTCTATGCAGATACGCATATAACTTACGTGTTTTTCGGGTCACTGCCGGTGATTATGCGCCATTCCTCGTACTCCAAAGCAGGGTAACATATCTTAAGAGGCATATGACCCACAAGATCACTCCATTTAGCATCAATGAGATTTAGAATAGCTTCATTTTGTTTCGGTGTACCCAAAGACGAAACGATGGACCAAAGATTTCCGAGTGTAAAAAACCGAAAATCCATATGAGCTGGTTGGAGATTGCCAATGAAATAACCTCCTTCCTCTGGTACCCAGTCCATTAGCCACTGAGGAATTTGTTCGGGATAGATGTTGAATTTGTTAGTAGCATCCATGGAGTATTCTTCGGTCTTATAACGATAGATCTCGTTGATCTTCTTCATATCGACCCAATAATATTCTCTGATATGGAACGATAGAGCACTTAGTCGATTGTTAATGGCCCTCACCAAGTTCTTCGACCCGTCATTCACGGTGAGCATTTCGCGAGAACACCTTAAAGCTGAATAAAACAAGGCCTGCAGAATCAAGCTTGTTACAGATGCAGGTGATGAACTTAAATGCAGGATGCAAGCTCATGTTTTGCACTCGAACTCACTTGTATTTCAAGGGGATGGCCATGAATGCCCATTCGACGATCGATCATGCAGGAACCATCAGTGACCAACAGCGAAGGGAACATGTCGAACCCATCTGTTAGACAGAGGTTAAGTATCATTTTCAAGCCAGTTTGGACATCCACCCTTTCTTGTAGAGCATAGTCCCCGGTGATTTTTCCGTACGCCCGTAAAAGGATGATCCACCATAATCCTACCAAAGAAGAGCAAACGACGACGATGAAGATCAAATGTTTCTAAACAGGGTACTCACTCAAAAGGAGAAATGTTTGGCTTCATGAATGAGAAAAACAGAAACGAATGACGTTATCATGTTACCTGAATCGACTGGTGCCACACGGCCTATGGCTGATTCACCGAAATCTGGATCCAAAACTTCTTCAAAATTATCGCCATCAAGGGGAACGGTTCGGACTTTGAAGCTTGCAGGCATCAAGCCCTGTCCTGGACTGTAACAATCTACTGTTTTCTCCCAGCTCTGGAAAAAGAAAAGTCCTCAATTAAGAAAGTCAGCAAAAGGCTTGAAAATAGAACACCATGAGAAGCCTATAATCTTTCAGACTCGAAACGATCTAACCATATGATGGGCTAGCTTTCGAATATTCTCGGATTCCTTGATCCAAAGTGGCTTACAATATGTGCTCTTTATTTTGAAAATTGACCTATATTTGTTAATACTCCGATGTCCGATCTTCGTGTGCCCTTTCGGAAAATAAAAGCAACCCAAAATAAACATAAATCCTTTGAAACCAATCGAGCCATAAAACCGAAGGAACCAGAATCAAAAGGCTCACTGACTGCCAAATGCCAAGAAAATTATCTCACTAAACTTGTACGTTTTCAAATATTATCATGACCCTTCTCGTACTTACACTTATGCAGGTGGAAACGCTCCGAAAGGCTTCAACAACACAACGGTCTAAATCCCACTTCTATAGGTTCTTTTTACCTTCTATAGGGACTTCGTTTTCGTGTTACGCTACCTTTTTTCTTCACCAACGCAACGGTCCATCGGTTACTTGATATCCATTCCTAATTCGCAACCTGAGTAACCTTTAATTTTTCTTTTGGATTCCCTTTCTTAGGTCATTATCTCGTTATGGATGAACATGATTGCACCAGGGTTCATTATGACCGACCATTGAACATAATAGACAACCCGTCGCTTAGTGTTGGTTCAAGGGTCCATGGAATTCCATATCATACATGCCCAAACAGAGCGATTGACATTGTGTAAAGTACTAGAAATTGTAGGGACAAAAAACATAATATAAACATTAAGAAAACGAAATGTATAACACAACCGATAAAGAACATGAAAAACGGTACCTGTAACTGTAAGGTATGAAGGAGAAAGTTCTTCACAATCTCCCCTTCATTATTCAGCAAGAACGCGAGAGCAGAGGGAACAAAGTCTCGAATGAAGACCTGATCATAATTCAATGGTTGCTTATCGGCCGGATCATTTGCAGCCATGGTCCCAACCGGACTTCCACAATACGACACGACAACGTCACGTAGCAACCTCCAAGCCTCTTTCTCAATATCAGACTTCTCTCTTGTCGAACTAACGACCTTAGCGTTGTTCAAACCCTCTAAGTTCTCCTCATTTACATCTTCACTAACAATTTCTATCCTAGAATCTTCCTCTCCTACAATATTCTCATCCTTATCAATCTTTTCAACAACCAGAGGCTTCACATTCAAACCACCCTGAACATATATCTTCTCAAAGTTATTGTCATTCACATGTTTCTCAATCGACCTCGAAAAATCACGAACATTCGACGCAATTCTAGCAATTATAGACAAACCCCTTTTGGGTTTAGGGAGTATACTATAGCTATAAGACCTCATAATTACCCTAGATTGGCCATAACTTAAGCTAACCACAGAAGAATTCTGGGTTCCATCTAGAATCCGTTGAGACCTCGAGAAATGAAAAGGGTAAGAACTATATTGCCTAATAGAATGAAATTTGAAGCAAAAGTTCAAACAAGAATTATGAGGCGAAGTATTTAGGGCTTTTGCAGGTGAGAATCCAAAAACCCTAGAATTTCTACAGCTAATTAGAAGCCTACAAGAAGCCTTCATCGACGAATTATCAATCAAAGCAATCATGTTCATAACAATAAGAAATCAAATCGTGGAATATGAATAAGATTCAAGAGCTTTACGCATAACAGTGGCGATTATCTTCGATTTCTGCGGCGAACTACGGAATCGAATTGAAAGGGGAGTTGGGATTGGTTGAAGAAGAAGAATGGTATCTGAAATTCGGGAAGAAATCGAATGGTTCGAGGAAAAGTGAAGGACGGCTCGTTTTATAGAGATGAAATTAACGAGAAAAATGGAGGTGAAGTTGTGTAGATCGTGGATTTTCGTGGTGGGTCTTTATTTCTTGAATTAGAACATTTTTTTTATTTTTAATTTTTGATATTTTTAACAAATCTATGAACCTTGTTCTTCGGGCAACAATTCATTTCAAGATAATCTTTAGATTTCTTTCCATTTCAAGTGTGCTTTAACCATGAAAATTCACTCAAGTTTTAGCCTTTAGATTTTTTCTCAAAAAATATATATTTTTTTAAATTTTTGTTGAAATAAACTTTCAATTAACGTTACGATTATTATTATTATTTTTTACTAAATTAAAATTTCGTTGTTCGATATATATGCTTGGTCATGAGGTTAAAGGTTTGGATCCCGGGATCCTACATATTGATGTTCGGCAACCGTTGAATTATTACTCGACTACAAAGGTTTTGATGTTTGAAATCTACAATCGTTGAATAATATAAAATAAAATCTATTATCCTTAAATATAAATATATCCAATTTCAATCCTTAAAAAAATAAAGAAAAATGCTCGTAATAAAATTGTCAAGTATAATTATTTGACGGTTGAGCTATGTTTATATTGGCTAGAGACACAATTACAGAGAAAATAAAGAAAGCTGTATTAATGGTATTAATTATCATTTGTTCAGGTATCAATGGTATGAGAAATTTTGGGTGAAACAAACAAAAAAAAAACATGAGGATTTATGTTTAAAGTGGACAATATCATATTATTGTGGAGGTATGAAGATATTCATTATCCTCGTGCCCCAAAGGTTTCCATGTCTGTGCACAATCTCGAGTAACAAAGACAAGTGGGCAAACCTCGATGATGTGGTCATAATGATTTGTGATTGAGCTCTAATGGAGAGATGGCGTGCTCCAAAGAAGAAAGCTACCCTGGATAAGAGTACGACTCTCATTGAGGTTGGAGACGTGCTTTGATGTCCCACATTGGTTGGGGAGGAGAACAAACCTTCCCCTAGTAGACGCGTTTTAAAGCCTTGAGGGGAAGTCCGAAAGAGAAAGCCCAAATAGGACAATATCTGCTAGCGGTGGATCTGGGGCGTTACAATGGTATCAGAGCCAGACACCGGACGATGTGTCAGCCTTCTCGCTCTTCCCCGAAGGGGGTAGACACGAGGCGGTGTGCCAGTAAGGACACTGGGCCTCAAAGGGGGTAGATTTGGGGGCGGTCCCACATCCATTGGAGGAAGGAAAGAGTGCCAGCGAGGACGCTGATCCCAAAGGGAGGAGGATTGTGATGTCCCACATTGGTTAGGGAGGAGGATTGTGATGTCCCACATTGGTTAGGGAGGAGGATTTGATGTCCCACATTGGTTGGGGAGGAGAACAAACCACCATTTATAAGGGTGTGGAAACGAAAGAGAAAGCCCAAAGAGAACAATATCTCGTAGTCGTGGATCTGGGACGTTACATGGCGCGTTTTAAAGCCTTGAGGGGAAGCCCGAAAGGGAAAGCCCAAAGAGAACAATATCTGCTAGTCGTGGATCTGAGACGTTTTTAAAGCCTTGAGGGGAAGTCCGAAAGGGAAAGCCCAAAGAGGACAATATCTACTAGCCGTGGATCTGGGGCATTCCATGTGCGAACAGAAGTACGACTATTCGAGTGGAGGTTATGTGGTCCTTTCTTTGAGAGAAGATTATATTAGATTGCAACTAAAGTCCATCACTAGCTGCAAGTATATACGTGAGAGACAACATCTACGTTTTGTTGTTATCACATATTATTTATAAGGTTAAGAACGAAGAACACGCTCGAACGGATGGAGAAATGATGAAATAGAGAGTGAAGAGAATTTCATTTTCATGTTAGCTAAACGTAGGAGATCAAGATCGGGATTTTCATAGAAAATTATCCATTTAAATGAAGATTTTTTAACGGACGTAATTTTGTTCGAACTAAGCTAAAAAAATGAAAAGAAAAAAAAAAAACACTCTTTACAAGGAAACCTTTTTAAAAAATTTAATAGAAAATTTCGTAGGGACGGAGAGTTAAACGGAAGGCACGATGGCAACGTGAAAGTCATCTCCGCCCAACAAATTACCTAAACAAAACCATGAATTACTTGTTTCATTGGGAGAAAAGAGTCATCCCTCTTAGCCTTTTGGTACTTTCCTCACATGTAACCTCACTTGGTTGTTTTCCAAGAAAAATCCAAACAACCAAGTATCAGATGTCTCCTAAAGCGTAACGGAGATGTATGAAAGTAAGCTCAAGCTAAGTTCTGCTCGTGAGCATAATGGTATAAGCCTGCCTGATTGTGAGACCGACTAGTCGAATAGAGACGAAAGTTAACCATAGTAATTCGAGAGTTTCGTGCGGAAGGACTCTTGCTCAACAGGTCAAAGGTACGCCAAGGATAACAGGTTGATAATACTCAAGAGCTCATATCGACGGATTTGTTTGGCAGCTCGATGTCGACTCATCACATCCTAGGATTGAAGAAGGTCTTAAGAGTTCGGTTATTTACCAATTCAACGTCTTTTGAAATAACTTCGTCTTCCGAGCTCATTTTTTATGCAGCTTCTTAGTTCCAAAGGAAGCCACAGCCAAAACCAACAATGGGTTGCTCTCAAAATCTCACCTCCTTCATCCCTACTATTCTTTTGGCAGGCTTTATGCAATCCTCCATGAAAATCTGGTCACCATTTGCTCTACAACCTCGAACCCGTCGCACTACCAGAAAATCCTCACCAACGATTCCCATACTATCTCGGCTGACCTCCCCGAACTCTCGCTTATATCCATTAATCTAACGATGAAGCAAGCCGATCAAAACCTAGATTCCTTCTCCAAACTAGGTAAGAATACAAGTGATCCCGAGCAGAAGAATAGTTTTGACCGTTGGGTAGAGTATTACCATGAAATCAAAACAATGATCTATCCTTAAGGATCCTTGCAAACTTTTACAAGTAAATCTAATTTAACAGATGATTCCAACCCAGAGCTAGTTAGAAAGATGAATAACTCTTAGATCAAACTTGAAATCTAGGATGGTCACTCTGAGATACTAAGACGACTCACTCTAGAATTAACTTGATCAAAACTAATCCAATGAATCAGTTTAACATCAAACCTAAAACACCTAAAACACCTAAAACAAGACCAAAAAGGTTTCAAGAAAACACAGATTTTGTATTCAACAATGATTTTAAACTTAATATTACATGCCTTCAAAAAGATAATCCAAACATAACTGTAGTTCAACTACCAAGTACCAATTAAAACTATTAAATAAAAATAGAAGAAAATAAGACATACACTACGAAAGATAAAAAGTCTTCAAATCACTTTCCAATGTCAAACGATATTTATTGTCACTCCATTCTTTTCTTATTTTGATACTTAAATATTCTGGTGTTGGATGATCAAAGTCCCACGTCGGTTAATTTAGGGAATGATCATGAGTTTATAACTAAAGAATACTCTCTCCATTGGTACGAGGCCTTTTGGGAAGCTCAAAGCAAAGCCGTGAGAACTTATGCTCAAAGTGGACAATATCATACACTTGTGGAGAGTCGTGTTCGTCTAAACTTGGTATCTTACTTCTTGTAATTGCTCCTTCGAGTACATGCAATTCATCCGTGGTTGGATAGATAAAGTTGTAAAAATTTGGGAATATATGGAAATGAAAAGCCAATCAAGAAAGTTTAGAAAAGGGTATTATAACATTTAAGGAAGGAATTGAAATACCCCTCTATGGTATTCATATCAGATTTGCCTCACCCATTCTACCTAATAAACAACCAATTCATTCATGTATATCTTCTTATCATACTTCAATTTGGGCTATTTAAAATGATATCATGAACCAAAAGAAGTAACTCTTACCTTGCTTCCAACATTAGCAGCAACGGAATCATGGTGTTATCGGCGTGTTCTTCGCAACGGCTAGCCTTGTTCTTCATGTTCTTCGTGTTCTTCGTGTTCTTCATTGTTCGTCCTGTCTTGGGTGACCCTGCAACGCAGCAACGGATTGATCGAGTATGCCGTCAAATGGAGGATTATGGATTTTGCAATAGAACCTTTAGTGAAAATCTGAGAGGTCCAGTAGATGATGTTGGCCTAACCTTGATAGCAAATGACCAAGTTTTGAGAAATGCGTCCAATACCTATCAGTTCATAGAGCAGCTTCAAGCTAGGACATCTGATCCAGCAACAAGAGCTGCACTTGAGAATTGCAGAATTGGTTGCAGCCAGGTCCGGGAAGCGTTTGAGCAGGCGAGTTATTACTTCAACAAAAGAGACTATGTCAATATGGTCCAGGTTGAAAGGGATGCACCCAGAGGAGAGGCGTTCTGTCGACCACCGACGACGGCGAGCCGGTTGGTTGAGAGGAAGAGGGAATTGAGGATTCTTATTGCCATGGCTGTGGTTGCTGGTCATATACTAGCTCCTTGATCGACGAGATTGAAATCCATAGCTTGTTCAGCCTCATGGTTTTAAAACGTGTCTACTAGAGAGAGGTTTTCACACCTTATGATATGCTTCGTTCTCCTCTCCAACTGATGTGGGACCTGATGCTATCTCTTTTATAGTTCGATACTAGAGAAATGATTGATCCTACAGATCAAAAGTCGTTCATGTGGGCCTCTAAACAGTCTTTAACTCTACTTCCTTTCTGGCGCGACAAAATGCAATGCAATGACAAATGTTCAACATAAACAGCTACAAAGATGAGTTTTAGAAAACTAATTTTGCAGTTCCTGTTGTACCATATACTATTCTTTTCACCGATCTAAATGTAACGAGCCAAGACCACCGCTAGCAGATATTGTCTATTTGAGCTTCCGTTTTGGGATTCCTTTTAAGGTTTTTAAAACGCATCTGCTTGGGAGAGGTTTCCATACCCTTATAAAGAATGTTTTGTTCTTCTCCCCAACCGATGTGAGATCTCACAATCGTTCCACACCCTTATAAAGAATTTTTCATTCTCCTCCCCAATCGATGTGGGATCTCAAGATCTACCCCCTTTGGGGCCTAGCCTCCTCGCAGGCATACCGTCTCCTATCCAACCCCCCTTCAGGGCTCAGCCTCCTCATTGGCACATCGCTAGTGGTGGGCTTAGACCGTTACAAATGATATCAGAGTTAGACACGGGGCGATGTGCCAACGAAGAGGCTAAGCCGAAGGGGGTGGCACAAGGCGGTGTGCCAGTNATATCTGCTAGCAGTGGGCTTTGACTGTTACAAATGGTATCAGAGCCAAACACCGGGCGGTGTGCCAGCGAGGAGGCTGAGCCCTGAAGGGGGTGGACACGAGGTGGTGTGCCAGCGAGGAGGCTGAGCCCTAAAGGGGGGTGGACATGAGGTGGTGTACCAGCGAGGAGGCTGAGCCCTAAAGGGGGGTGGACACGAGGTGGTGTGCCAGTGAGGAGGCTGAGCCCTGAAGGGGAGTGGACACGAGGTGGTGTGCCAGCGAGGAGGCTGAGCCCTAAAGGGGTGGACACGAGGTGGTGTGCTAGCGAAGAAGTTGAGCCCTGAAGGAGGGTGGACACGAGGTGGTGTGCGAGCGTGGAGGCTAAGCCCTGAAGGGGATAGACACGAGGCGGTGTGCTAGTGAGGAGGTTGGATCCCGAAGGGGGTGGATTGTGAGATCCCACATCGGTTGGGGACGAGAACGAAACATTATTTATAAAGGTGTGGATACCTTCAGGCTGATTGTGAGATCCCACGTCGATTGGGGAGGAGAATGAAACGTGTGGAAACCTCTCCCGTAACAGAAGCGTTTTAAAAACCTTGAGGGAAATCACAAAAACGAAAGCCCAAAGATACAATATCTACTAGCGATGGGCTTGAACAGTTGCACTAGAGATAGCTTGATTAGGGTTGAACAAAAGACAATATCTACGGGCGATACATTTCCATAACTTGAATTGTGGTTTCCCATTTTGGAACGTAATAGCTATACAGTTTCAGAGACAGTATCCATATGTTTGATGGAAACAGAGTATAGAAAGAAAAAGAAGGAGAAACGTACCAGTAAGTGAGTGGAAGCAATGGAGGTGGAATGCGTCAGGTTGAAGGAGTTGAACACCGAAACAGCCGGCGATAGGCGAACCCATTAAGAGAGTGGGTTGAGTACCTTGTAGAAGATGAAGCCACCAGATTTGTTGATGATGTAGAGGATGTAAATTGCTGCCATTCCTCTCTAGAAGGCGCCAAATCTCACTTTCAAGTAAGTGGGTGAACAAAATGTAATTTTCTAGTTCTTCAAAGAGAGACTCTCCGCCTCGATGGAGATCAAAGAGAGACTCTCCGCCTCGATGGAGATCAAAGAGAGACTCTCCGCCTCGATGGAGAACACAAGGCGGAGAACACAAAGTAGGGAATACAATCTTGTCTCCAATCCATTTAATATAGATATATTCAAGAAGATATTCAAGTAGTTTGATTCATGAAACTAAATTAAGTCTTCAACACTGAATTGAAATGAACTAAAATTAAGCTTCAATCAAAGGAATCCAGTTGAAACCTTGGTAATTTGCCAAGCCTTTAACCTACAACTCAAACCATATAATAACTTCACATTCTATGACAATCATCTTAATTCCATTTTTTCAGCTCCACCCTTGTGTTCTTCATCTTGCTTCTGCCACTTTTTCTCCATATTCCCACCTTCCATTTCTTCTCAACTCAAGTGGAAACGTCCTAACTCCATGGATGTTCATAAGGTGTCTCCACAAAGAGTGCTCTAACACTGAGCTCAAAAGAGATCTTCACAAACCCTGCAATAATCATGGGATGCAAAGGGAAAAAGAAACAACTTGACATATCACAAATTCCCAAGAAACATATGAATGTAGCCACAATGTAGAAGGTTTTTCCTCAGATTAACTCAAAGGAAAAGATTGAGACACAATGCGGCATTCGTATAGCTTAGGCTTTTGTTATGTACTGATGGCTTTAGAATCTAATCAGCACAAGACCGTCCATAAGCACATAGTTTCAAACAATATACATGTGTATAGATAGCATACTCCATATCTACAAACAGCTTTGTCTCAGATATGTCCTAATGCAATGGGAGCTATTCCTCAAATTTCAAAAGAAAGAACTTGAACAACAAGATGCAAGACACTAATGCAGGCAATGAATACTAACCCATCTATAAGCACATCACAACCCACAGTAACATAAATAGAAACATGCCTAAGATAAGTGTATAGGTGTAACAGTCCAAGTCCACGCAAAATCGATGTGGGGTCTAACCTATCTATTAGGTATCGCAATCAGCCTCACAATTTTAAAACATATCTGTTAAAGAGTGGTTTCAACACCCTTGTAAGAAAGGATTTTAAAACACATCTATTAAGGAGTGGTTTCAACAGTCCAAGTCCACGCAAAATCGATGTGGGCTCTAACAATCCACCCTCTTGGAGGCCAATGTCCTCACTGGCACATCGCCTAGTGTCTAACTCTAATACCCAACAGCCAAAGCACACCGATAACAAATATTGTTTGGTTTGGCCCATTACATATCACCATCAGCCTCGCAATTTTAAAACACATCTACTATAGAGAGATTTTCACACTCTTATAAGGAATGCTTCACACCCCTCCAACCGAGGTGAAATCTAACAATATGAAATTCAGATATCTTCCATACCATGGAGCGTTGAAAAACTTGACAGACATGATTGGTATCAAAAGTGTAGAGTCCATAAGCACAATGTAACAGACAACCCACAAAATTATCGGCTTGGATGTGTGTATCTAGATAGATATATGCCATAGTATACACAGTTTCACCTCACTTTGTAGAAGGAAATTCAAAAGACACCATGGCAATAGTGTAGCTTAGGTATTTGTTATGTCCCAATAACAATAATGAATTGGCACAAGACCGTCCATAAGCACGTAACACATAATCTACAGCCAGATATTAAAAACAGAACAACGTAGAGATTCAGATAATCTCAATAACATTTGGTAACTTTTCCTCGAGAAATAAATCCGCAGAAAAAGAAACATTTAGTCGAAAGAACAAATTTTCAAGGGAAGTGAAGTTTTCAGATGAACAGTAATTGATATTCAGAATCAACGAGAATCAGAAACCAAACACAGTCTACCACCAATATCAATAATGAACATATGAACAGAAATACACAAAACAAGTTCACATAGAAGATCCCAATTAAGAACATATATGCGAAAACACAACAACTTTCACAAGCCGTAGGCAAAAAGAACGAACGAACGAACAAAAACCCAAAAAATTAAGCAAACGATTCAAGATGTTAATCTTAAAACATACAAAAATTGGAGCAAACGATCAGCAGCTAAATGGTGGTAATTAACAGGATAATCAAGCCCCAAAACGAAACATTATGCGAATTAAAATCAAAAAGTTCAGCAAAGAATGTGCCTTCCTGCCAAGAAACGTAGAGGCAGGGGAGTGAAAGCTGGGTTTTATATAGAAGAAGGGTTGCGGCGGAGTTCAGTGCTCTCTAGGGTTATCAGTTGCCACTCAATCGCTCTATTTTATAAATAATTTAAAAGCATTTTCCTCTTAAATAAAGACTTTTTTTTTTTTCTTTAATTTTATTTACATTTAATTCCTAAAATTTCTAAAAAAAAATAATTCAAAATACAGCGTATCAAAAATACTCTTGAACTTTTAATAATATTTAAAAAATATCATTAAATTTCAAAAATTTATTAATATCTTTTAATTTTTTAAAAAGTAAAAAAAGTATATATATAAAAAATATAATTAATCCTCCATAATTCTTACTAATATATAGACGAAAATTTAAGAATATTTTTACTATGCGGGAACTTTAAGAGTATTTTGAATTGTTTTAAATAGTTTTAAAATATTTTGAAAGTTTTTAAAAAAGTTTAAAAGTGTTTTTTTTTTAAATTATATATTAATAAAACTTTTGAAAACTCGAAGATATTAGGGTCAATAATGATATATTTTAATTTTAAACACAAAATTTTAAAATTATTTTAAAATTAAGAGATTTATTAAACAAAAATATTAAAAATTATCATATACCCTTTAAATTAAATGACCAATTATTCATTTTTTAGGCTTGATTATAAAAATTAAAAATATTTTAAAATTCAAATACTAAATAAATATAAACTTAAAATTTATAAACTAAACTTATGAATTAATATTCACTAATTCAATTTTGAACTTCTTTATTATTATTATCATTTTTATAGTAATTCGATTTTAATTAATATATTAAAAATTACGTTATTTATTTATTAGAAATAAGATAATAAAAATAATATGCGACTAATTTAACCATAATTCTTAAATATAATTTTTATTTCGATGGATCAAATAATACTTACTAGGATTAAATTTTATTCAATAAAAATTATTAATTATATTGAATTTCCTAAATTAAGAGAGTAATTAAAAAAAAGTTATATTAATTTAATTAATATAAATTGTTTTTAATCGAGTATTTAATGTGGCATTGTTGTGATTTTAGTGACTTTAGGGGGTTTATTGTGGAATTTGAATTGAGTAGTGGGGCCTACGTTCGTCTAGGGTTGCAATCGCCTGCGGTCACTGACAATCTGGTTTCTGTGCTCTCAGGGTGGGTCCTCTCCTCCTTTTGTTAGAACTTTTATTTAATTTTAGCAAGTATATATTATTAAATATTCTCTAATATTTAACGTAAATTTTATAATTAATTTTTTTTTAATTAGGTTTTTATTAAAGAAAAATTGACATATAAAATAATTAAATATAAAAAGCCGAAATAAATGATTTTTTTTTATGGATGAATTCGATTTGACTGAATATACTGTCTGTTACAATATTTTCGTCAGTTTCATAGAGAGGTTGTACACACTTTTATAAATAATGTTTCGTTTCCCTCTCCAACTAATATGGAATCTCACAATTTTCTTTTATTTTCGAGTGCATTAAGAGTCGCTATCATTCTTATATCCGACGAAGAACGAGATGAGTGAACTACACGTCTTTTGAAAGCTAACACGGATGCTATAGTAGATGCTAGAATTATCCAAATATTCGAACTTATTCAATCATTTTGTTTCGACTTATAGAAAATGTCAAATGTATCATCGTCCATATTAGCAAAAGATTCCAGCAAATCATCGTCATAGAAGTTTTGAACGAAGATGCTAGTATCATTATTCACATTCACATTTACGTCACGTCAATTATTTTATAATTAGTAATAACATTGAATCGGTCCATGTGTGAGGCAGATGGATACTGATACCTACATTCTTGTTTTGTATTAATATAAAAAATATATATATATTTTAAATATATGTGAACCGACCGGTCGACTGGTCTTTTTTTTTTTTGCACACCAACCAAAGTTAATCAATTTGACATCTAATTTAACAGCCCAGATCCACATTATCCTCTTTGGGCTTTCACTTTCGTGCTTCTTTAAAACGCATATGCTAGAGTAAGGTTTCCACACCCTTACAAATGGTGGTTTGTTCTCCTCCTCAACCAATGTGGGACATCACAATCCACCCCCTTTCGGGACCTAGCGTCCTCGCTAGCACTCTTTCCTTCCTCTAATCGATGTGGGACCGCCCCTAAATCCACCTCGCTTTGGGGCCCAGTGTCCTTACTAGCACACTGCCTCGTGTCTACCCCTCTTCGCGGAACAGCGAGAAGGCTAGCACATCGTCTGGTGTCTAGCTCTGATACCATTTGTAACGGCCAAAATCCACCGCTAGCAAATATTGTCTTCTTTGGGCTTTTCCTCAACGCTTTAAAACGCATGTGCTAGGGGAAGGTTTCCATACCGTTACAAATGGTGGTTTGTTCTCCTCCCCAACCAATGTGAGACATCACATCTAAACTCTAGACCGAGTAGCGATGTCCCTGCAGAGACTAGCCTCGAATAGGTTTATTAAAAGTAAACGAGAAATTTCACTGGAACAAGTAGCGGGGACGGGTTGAAACCCACTTGCAGTCGAGATGTTTATCGAGCGGTTGAGCCATAGGTAACTCTTTTCTGCATTTTTCAGAGCTTAGGTCGGTCGTGCATTAAATTCTGGCTCGTACATATTAAATCAAATGTGTTGAATTGTGGTTAAAAAAAAGTTTAAAATTTCTCGAGCGTTTATTCATTCCGATCCTGATTCTCGTGTTCCAAACACAATTCGCTTAAAATTATAGCACCCGAGAGCATTTGGNCTTTTTTTTTTTTGCACACCAACCAAAGTTAATCAATTTGACATCTAATTTAACAGCCCAGATCCACATTATCCTCTTTGGGCTTTCACTTTCGTGCTTCTTTAAAACGCATATGCTAGAGTAAGGTTTCCACACCCTTACAAATGGTGGTTTGTTCTCCTCCTCAACCAATGTGGGACATCACAATCCACCCCCTTTCGGGACCTAGCGTCCTCGCTAGCACTCTTTCCTTCCTCTAATCGATGTGGGACCGCCCCTAAATCCACCTCGCTTTGGGGCCCAGTGTCCTTACTAGCACACTGCCTCGTGTCTACCCCTCTTCGCGGAACAGCGAGAAGGCTAGCACATCGTCTGGTGTCTAGCTCTGATACCATTTGTAACGGCCAAAATCCACCGCTAGCAAATATTGTCTTCTTTGGGCTTTTCCTCAACGCTTTAAAACGCATGTGCTAGGGGAAGGTTTCCATACCGTTACAAATGGTGGTTTGTTCTCCTCCCCAACCAATGTGAGACATCACATCTAAACTCTAGACCGAGTAGCGATGTCCCTGCAGAGACTAGCCTCGAATAGGTTTATTAAAAGTAAACGAGAAATTTCACTGGAACAAGTAGCGGGGACGGGTTGAAACCCACTTGCAGTCGAGATGTTTATCGAGCGGTTGAGCCATAGGTAACTCTTTTCTGCATTTTTCAGAGCTTAGGTCGGTCGTGCATTAAATTCTGGCTCGTACATATTAAATCAAATGTGTTGAATTGTGGTTAAAAAAAAGTTTAAAATTTCTCGAGCGTTTATTCATTCCGATCCTGATTCTCGTGTTCCAAACACAATTCGCTTAAAATTATAGCACCCGAGAGCATTTGGTATTAGAGATTATACATAACTCATATGATTAAGACAAATAACGCTTCATCTTTTTTCTTGGATCTTTGTTATGACCATCTCGGGTGTTGATTGTTCTACTACGTTACTGTCATCCATATTTAACAAAGACCCATTTGATTTGATATGAAGCTCGTTTTTCCATTTAACCTATAAGGAACCTGCTTTGAAAGGGCCGGGAGTAGAAGAGGGAGTGATGTGAGATTTTTTTCGTTAGCTAAATGGAGCTGGGATGAGCATTATATTCTCGGTTCCCTCTCTACCCACACCAGGCCTCATCCCCCACATTCTTTAGTATATTGAAGTTTTTTTTTAACGTTTGAAAATAACGTTGTAATATTAAAATTTAAATTTTTAGAAATTATGTTTATAGAACGTCATATTATATATTTGCTTATAAAATATAATTAGATCTAGTTGAAAAACTCAATCCTTACGATTTTTGGGAAGGTAACTACTCAAACCCACCGTTAACAGATACTGTCCATTTTGACTCGTTACTCATTGTTGTTAACTTCACGGTTTTAAACGTGTCTGCTAGGGAGATGTTTCCACACACCCTTACAAGAAATACTTCGTTTCCCACACCTCGATTGGGGAAGAGAATGAAACACCCTTATAAGGGTGTGAAGACCTCTCCTAGTAGACGTGTTTTAAAAACCTTGAGAGGAAAATTCGTAAAGGAAAGCCCAAAAAGAACAATATCTGGTAGCGTTGAGCTTGGGTCGTTACAAATAGTATCAAAGCCAAACACCAAGCAATGTGCCAGCAAGGAGGGTTGTTCCCCGAAAGGAGGTAGACACGAGGCAATATGCCAGGACGCTGCCCAAAGGAGGGTGGATTTTCTAGGAGTCCCACATTGATTGGAGAAAGGAACGAGTGCTAACGAAGACGCTGAGCCTTGAAGGAGGTGGATTGTGAGATCCGAGGTCAGTTGGGAGAACGAAAAAAAAACACACTAAGAAAGATAACCATTAATAACTCCACTTTCATGCAAGACACTAGTGAAATCAATTAGTTAAAACAACGGTAATTAATAAGTTAAAACAACGGTAATTAATAGATATATATCAAATATGGCTAGAATTAATAACTCAAACCAATTAGTCAAAACACCATTAATTGCTTGGTCTAGAGCAAATTTTACCACTAATGGAAAAGTAGCATTAATGATCAAATATGCTAGAATTTGATGAAAAAAAAAACACGATAACAATTAATACTCCATAAAACACCCTTTATAAGGGTGTGGAAAGCAATTGGCTTGAACCGTTACAAATGGTATCAGAGCTAGACACCGAGCGATGTGACAGTGAGGAGGCTATTCCTTGAAGGGGGTAGATACAAAGCGATGTGCCAGTAAGGACGCTCCACTTCCACAATGTCTTGTAGGGAATGTAACAACTCTGAAGGGGGTAGATACGAAACAGTGTGCTAGTGAGATCCGGACAGTGAGCATCTACTCGCAGTGAAGGACGCTAGGCCTTGAAGGGGGTGGATTGTGAGATCTAGATAGTGAGTATATGCTAGCAGTGAAGGACGCTAGGGGGTGGATTGTGAGATCTAGACAGTGAGTATCTGCTAGCAGTGAAGGACGCTAGGCTTTGAAGGAGGTGGATTGTGAGATCTAGACAGTGAGCATCTGCTAGCAGTGAAGGACGATAGGCCCTGAAAGGGGTGGATTGTGAGATCCGGACAGTGAGCATTTGCTAGCAGTGAAGGACGCTAGGCCCAGAAGGGGATGGATTATGAGATCTATACAGTGAGTATCTTCTAGCAGTGAAGGACGCTAGGCCCTGAAGGGGGTGGATTGTGAGATCCAGACAGTGAACATCTGCTAGCAGTGTAGGACCCTAGGCCCTAAAGGGAGTGGATTGTGAGATCCGGATAGTGAGCTTAGGAGACACTCCACAATGTCTTGTAGGGAATGTAACAACTCTAAAGGGGGTAAATACGAAGCGGTGTGCCAGTGAAATCTGGACAGTGAGCATCTACTAGCAGTGAAGGACGCTAGGCCCTGAAGGGGGTGGATTGTGAGATCTAGACAGCGAGTATCTGCTAGCAGTGAAGGATGCTAGGCCCTGAAAGGGGTGGATTGTGAGATCCAGACAGTGAGCATCTGCTAGCAGTGAAGGACGATAGGCCCTGAAATGGGTGGATTATGAGATCCGGACAGTGAATTTGGGAGCTTGGGCTACCGGAAATCTCCGTCTTGATCCCCACAAAAATAAATAAGAAATTTCGTTAAAACATATGACGACGACAATAGAAAACACTAACTTCTCCATCCCTACTCCTAACTTTTGATCTATATAAATACCAAGGAAGAAAAAAACTAGAGAGCATAATATTTTCTTGAGCTTATGAAAGCCATAGAGCATTCTATGGCTACCGTTCTTCCCCCAATTCTCATCTCTATCTTCCTCTTACGAGTCCTCTCCTCGAACACTATCCCTAATCAAGGTAAGAACCCTCTTCGTCTCTGTCTGTAACAGTTCACTGCTAGCAAATATTGTCTTCTTCGAATTTTTTCTTTCAGATTTCTCCTCGAAATTTTTAAAACGCGTCTTCTAGGGAGAAATTTTCACACCCTTATATCTCCAATCAACGTAGGATCTCATATTATCTGTTTATTAATTTTGATTGTTCTAAGCTTTTATTTGGAAGATGTGAGCTACATGAAGCTAGTTCACGACGCAACCGAATTACCCGAAAACGAAGAATATGATTACATAATCATAGGAGGAGGAACAGCCGGTTGCCCATTAGCTGCAACCTTGTCATCGAAATTCTCCATCCTCCTTCTCGAAAGAGGTAGCGATCCCAACAAGTATCCCTCCGTGTTAAACGAGCAAGGTTTATTGAATGTGTTTGTCGAAGAAGATGATGGTGAAAACCCGTTCCAGCGCTTTGTCTCTGAGGATGGCATGGAGATCATTAGAGGAAGGGTTCTTGGTGGTGGTAGCATGGTGAATGCTGGGTTCTACTCGAGGGGCCATGGGGAGTTCTTTGAGAGTGCAGGCGTTGATTGGGACATGGAGTTGGTGGAGAAGGGCTATGAATGGGTTGAGGAGACGGTGGTGTCTCGCCCAAGGTTGAGTGCTTGGCAAAGTGCTTTTAGAAGGGCTTTGTTGGAAGGTGGTGTTGGTCCTGATAATGAGTTTGATTTGAGGCATCTTGTAGGGACTAAGACTGGTGGTTCTATCTTTGATGAGGATGGAAATAGACATGGAGCTGTGGAGCTTCTTAATGGGGTTGAACCCGGAAATCTTAAAGTTGCCGTTCGTGCTACCGTTCAGAAAATCATTTTTTCGGGTGAGTAGAAATGTCTTGTTAACTTGTACGATGGGAATCCTGGTTAAGTAAAAAATTCATATTTAAATAAGGAATGGAGAACGAGAGATTCTCTGTAATAGTCATTGGAGAGATGAACGAAACATTTCTTATAAGGGTGTGAAAACCTCTCCGTAATAGATGCGTTTTAAAACTATTAGGCTGATGACGATACGTAATGGGTCAAAGTAGAAATATCTAACAGTGGTGGGATTGGACTATTATAGTGCACCTCTTGCAGATATTGTGTTATTTGAGTTTTCCCTTCTGGGTTCCACCTCAAGGTTTTAAAATGCCTAATAGACGTGTTTTAAAATCATAAGGTTGACGGTGATATGTAACAGGTCAAAATGGACAATATCTAGTAGGTGGTGGGATTGAGCTGTTATAGTCTGTCCTATTTGAACTTTCCCTTTTAGGCTTTCCCTCAAGGTTTTAAAACGCGTCTACGAGAGGTTTCCACACCCTTATAAAGTATAATTCTGTTAGTGGCGGGATTGGGCTGTTATAACCCACCGCTTTCACCTCTGGACTTTCCCTCAAGGTTTTAAAATGCGTCTGGTGGTAGTAGAGGTTTCCACACCCTTATAAAGGATGTTCCTAGTGGTGGGATTGGGCTGTTATAGCCCACTCTAACATATATTGTCGAGCCTTCACTTCAGGGCTTCCCATCAAGGTTTTAAAACGCGTATGGTAGGGAGAAGTTTCCATACTCTTATTAAAAAAATGTTTCGTTCTCCTCCCCAACCAATGTGGGATCTCACAATCCACCCCCTTCAGAGCCCAGCGTCCTCGTTGGCACTCGTTCCCCTCTCGAATCGACGTGGAAACCTCCCCCTAACATACACATTTTAAAACTTTTGGGGAAACCCGAGAGGGAAAGCTCAAATAGGACAATATCTACTAACTATCAGCTTAGACTGTAACACTCCCTTTTAGCCAAACAGGGCACAAGTCCGGGACATGAAAACCATTCCTGTCTCCACTCCACGGGAAAGCTTTCCTCATCTCCGTCCCGTGGACATTTCAATTAATCCGTCCTTATCACCCGATTCATAAATCAATTCAAATCAAACCTATAAATGGTTAAAACAAAAGGAAACAAACTTGATAATAAACTCAATTTCATTGAAACATTGAAACACTAACCTTTCATTATTATGAACTCATCACAGATCTATCAGCAATAGGAGTTTCATACTCCGATTCAAAAGGAAAGACACACACCGCATTCATCCACAAGAAAGGGGAGATCATATTGAGCGCCGGAGCCATTGGAAGCCCTCAGCTCCTCCTTCTAAGTGGGGGTTGGCCCAAAACCTCATCTTTCCTCCCTCAACCTCCCCGTCGTCCTCCACCAACCCCACGTCGGCGAATTCATGTCCGACAACCCCCGTTTCAGCGCCGCCGTCGTGCTTCCATTCCCACTCGTAGCTTCATCGGCACAAGTCGTCGGTATATTAGACGGCAATATCCATTTGCAAACATTTGCAAGCCCTTCACCCTTTTTTATTTTACCAACTTTCAGCCTTCTTCCTCCTCAATCCACTCTGATCAACCCGAGCTTAGCCCTTCTTATCGGGAAATTCACGGACGTGCTTTCAAAAGGCTCACTTCACCTGAATTCCTCGACCGACGTTAAGAACAACCCAATTGTTCGATTCAATTACTATTCGAATCCTAAAGATCTTGCACAATGCGTTAGAGGGTTACGTAAAGTGGGGGATTTGCTTAAAACCCGAACGATGGACAAGATCAAGACGCGAGATTTGGAGGGTAATAAAGGGTTTCTGTTTTTAGGGCCTCCATTGCCGGAAAACTTGTCAGATATTAGCTCCGTTGAAGATTATTGTAAGGAAACGGTGACCACGTATTGGCATTACCACGGCGGATGTTTGGTCGGAAAAGTTGTTGATCGTAATTACAGAGTCATTGGAGTCGAAAATTTGCGTGTCGTCGATGGCTCGACTTTCTCTGTCTCGCCGGGGACTAATCCGATGGCCACCCTCATGATGCTTGGCCGGTGAGTTATCAAATTTATAATTTTGTTTTTCCTATTTTTAATGAAATAAATTATTCAATTCTCATTTTTTTTTCAATTTTATTTCTTCAGGTATGTTGGCCTTAAGATGCTGCAAGAATGATCAAGTTAAAGAGCATTCATGCATCTCGTTTTTAATAATTTCGTGACGATATCAGTTTGATAAATACAATATCGGTTTTAAGTAAATTTCCCACTTTTTGTAATCCTTTAATGCATCGTGCAACATCGTTAGGAATCGAATAATAATCGAATCGAACAATTGGGTTGTTCTTAATATCTGTGAAGGAATTCGATGAAGTGAGCCTTTTGAAAGCACGTTCCATCGAATCGAACAATTGGGTTGTTCTTAATATCTGTGAAGGAATTCAGATGAAGTGAGCCTTTTGAAAGCACGTTCCAGAATTTTCCAATAAGAAGGGCTAAGCTCGGGTTGATCATAGTGGATTGAAGAGGAAGAAGACTCAAAGTTGGTAAAATAATAAATAGTGAAGGACATGCAAATGATTAGCTAGCATTACACGTTACTAACTGTAGTTTTAGGAGAATGATCGGTAGACTTAGTAGAACAAGTTACTAATTTATGCAGTAACCTTAGGAAAATATGAGTATACTTAGAAGAATAAGTTAAGTTGCTCGTTAGAATATTTTTAGTGTACCTTAGAAGAATAGTTCTCTCGTTATATTGTTTTCTTTGATAGATGCATGTGTATTAGTGTAAATTGTTTTCGTTAGTATAATAGTTGCATTGACATGGTAGTTGCTTAGAAATAACGTTTATTTTAAATATTTTGATAGGATCAAAGTTGATTTATTTCGATCATTATGTTCATTGATATTAAGATTATTTACTTTAAGATCGGTTACATTTCTTTTTATTGAGATTAGTGGAAGTTGTCATTTGCTGCGACAAGAATCCATAATATGTAGGCTAATAGATGATGACGGGAAACAATTACATTGATATGGTAGTTTCGTAGAGAGGGCAGAGTTTTTTTTGGTTTTTTCATATCGTCAAATAGTTGAACAATGGTTTTTTCCTGTTGTCAAAGAGTTGACAATGAAAATAGATGGCGAGTGCCTAATCGAATTGATCGGGTCATGTAGGAACAAAGTTTCAAGTCTACTGTTAGGATGCCTCAACTACATACATCACTGCACTTCCACTTGTCGTGACCTATCGTGATGATAAACGGCTCATCTCGCCGTGACCTTCGCTTGAATTCTTAAAACTTCTGTCTCTCCATCTCCACAGGGGTAAAGAACCCATCGCTGTCTCGGCTATATTCTAATTTCTTGGTATAATAGTTGCATTAATATGATAAGTCTCTAGTTATATTATTTCTCTAATCCAACCAACCCGAACTTTTGGGTTTGTCCAAAAAAATCTCTAAACTCAACCCAACCCAACCCGAACAGGGCCATATTATTATAGTTTTGCAATAAAGTATTGCAAAATGAACCAATCAACACTATTACAATCAAACACTCAAACTATATAAGATAATTATTACCGCTGAATTCAAAACTTTATCTCTATTCCTATTGTATAAGATTTTTAAAAATTAAAAAAAAAAAAAACATGTCAAACCGACTCAACTATACTTAGATTGGTACGTATATCAAACCTGATATGCGAAACATGCATGAGCGAAAATATGGGTACGCAGATTGCATGACATGTATGAAACCCGAGCAAAAAAAAATCCTTATTTGGAAATCTTTTTATATCTTATTCTTAGGATCAACTCAACGAATTCTTGTTTAGATCGTGCATGGAAAAGTCGCATACAATTAAAAAAGATACTCGAAGTTGGTATGAAAAGTATGGAAGTTTAGAATATGGTCACCAACCCCAACAAAATGAGTAGTAGTTTTGACAAACAATCTAGCTATTTAGTAGCTACCTCTCTTTAGTGTAATACTCGAAAATGACAACATAAATCATTCTTAAATTTTCCTTAAAAAAACATTTTTGTGAGGGATATTCTTAACCAAACACAACAAATTTCCCATATTTTGACGTTTATTTTATTATTATTATCATTATATATTATGTTTTTAACTCGTAATGCTAGAACTTATATCGAAAACAGTTCAAACCTGACATGGTTAGGTAGGGTCGAGTTTTGGGTTGGATTATCAGTTTTGATATTAGGTTTGAACTGTTTTTGGTGAATAAATGAAAAATTTTATAGATTGAGTTGAGTTGAACTTGGATAACTTGAACAAACCTAACTCGAAAAATTTATGGTTAGGTTGGGTCGAGTTTTGATTGAAAAAATTTAACAACTCAAACAATTGAATTGTGTCTAAAAAAATGTCTCAACCCGATCCGATCCATGTAAGTTGCATCTAACAAATGTCTCAGCCTGGATCCAACCCAACCCATAAACCATCCTAAAAAACTTTCTTAACCCTAAAGTTGCTAGAAATTGCCGAAAACTCGAACTTTACCCTATAAAAAATTTATGGTTGGGTCGGGTTGGGTCAGGTTGAATTGGGTTCATTGTATAGTAAGAGTTTGATTGAAAAAAGTTAAAAGAACTCAAACAATTGAACTGTGTCTAAAAAATGTCCCAACTCGATCCGACCCATTTGAGTTGTATCTAAGAAACGTCTCAACTTGGATCCAACCGAACCCATAAACACTCCTAAAAAAGTTTCTTCACCCTAAAGTTGCTAGAAATCGCCGAAAACTCGAGCTTTACTCTATAAAAAATTTATGGTTGGATCGGGTTGGGTTGAGTTGGGTTCATTGTATAATAAAACTTAACCCGATCTGACCCAACCCATAAACACCGTACAAAACTTTCTTACCAAAAACTCGAGCTTTACCTACTTCGCCTAACATTCTTCCCCTTGGAATTAACTTGTGTTCATATAAAAACCCTAAATTCTTAGCTGATTGTATATCCAAAGATGAACATGAAGCACTCAACCATGGCTACCTTTCTCCTTCTCACCCTCATTTCCATCTCCGTTGACACCAAACCCATTAATCCCTACATGAAGTTCGTGCACAATGCCAACAACATACCAGACCATCAAGAACAGCAACCATACGACTACATAGTCATCGGCGGCGGAACGGCCGGGTGCCCGTTAGCCACAACACTATCCACAAACTTCACCGTCCTCGTCCTCGAACGAGGCAGCGAGCCGACCAAGTTCCCATCCGTGTTAAACAAGCAAGGCTTACTAAACGCATTCACCGACGACGACGACGGGAAAGGCCCGTACGAGCGGTTCGTGTCGGAGGACGGCGTGGAGAATCTACGAGGGAGGATCTTGGGCGGGAGTAGCATGATCAATGCTGGATTCTACTCAAGGGCTCATAGGGAGTTCTTTGAAAGTGGAGGCGTTGATTGGGAGATGGATATGGTGGAGAAGGGCTATGAATGGGTTGAGGAGACGGTGGTGTCACGGCCGAGGTTGAGCTCTTGGCAGGCGGCGCTTAGAAGGGCGATGTTGGAAGGTGGGGTTGGGCCTGATAATGGGTTTGATTTGAGAAGCGTTGTGGGGACTAAGACTGGTGGTTCGATCTTTGATGTGCATGGGAATAGACGTGGAGCTGTGGAGTTTTTGAATAAGGTTGAGTCTAATAACCTTAAGGTTGTTGTTGAGGCAAGTGTCAATAGAATCATCTTCTCTGGTTAGTAGTGTTCTTAAATGCCTCAAATTTTCACTTTTTCTTGCTCTAATTTGATTCAACTTTGTAACATTCATTAGAAAAAAGCCGTGTCGTAACGGTTCGATCCACTACTAGCAGATATTGTCCTCTTTAGACTTTCTGTCTCAGGCTTTCTCTTCAGGTTTTTAAAACGTGTCTGCTAGGGAAAGGTTACGAGCAGCTTTGGGCTTTCCCTCAAGGTTTTGTCCTCTTTAGGCTTTCTATTTCGGGCTTTCCCTCAAGGTTTGTAAAACGTGTCTGGTAGGGAAAGATTACTAGCCGATATTGTTCTCTTTCGGCTTTCTCTTACAGGCTTTCCCTCAAGGTTTTTAAAACATGTCTGCTAGGGTAAGGTTGGTAGCCTATACTGTTCTCTTTGGGTTTTCTCTTTCGGGCTTTCCCTCGAGGTTGATTAAACTTTATAACATCCGTTAGAAAGAAGTCGTGTGGTAACGGTTCGAGCCCACTACTAGCAAATATTATCCTCTTTAGGCTTTCTCTTTCGGGTTCATGTTAACTACTAGCGTATATTGTCCCCTTTAGGCTTTTTCTTTCGGGCTTTCCTCAAGGTTTTGTCCTCATTAGGCTTTCTTTTCGGGTTTTTCCTCAAGGTTTTGTCCTCTTTAGGCTTTCTTTTCGGGTTTTCCCTCAAGGTTTTGTTCTATTTTGGCTTTCTCTTTTGGGCTTTCCGTTCAGGTCTTTAAAATGCATTAGGAAAGGTTACTAGCGGATATTGTTCTCTTTGGGATTTCTCTTTCGGGCTTTCACTCGAGGTTTTTAAAACGCGTCTGTCAGGGAAAGGTTACTAGCAGATATTGTTCTCTTTGGCCTTTCTCTTTCCAGGTTTCCCTCGAGGTTTTTAAAACGTATCTCCTACGGAAAGGTTACTAGCCAACATTATTCTCTTTAGACTTTTTCTTTCGAGCTTTCCCTCAAGGTTTTTAAAATGCGTGTGCTAGGAAAATGTGGGTTTTAAAATGCGTGTGCTAGGGAAAGGTTTTCACACCCTTATATAAAGGGGGTTTCGTTCTCTTGTCCAACCAATGTGAGGTTGTGGGATCTCACACATGTACATTTAATAATACAGACGGTCAGAACCTTTAAGAGTTGTTCTAAATGATATGTTATAACTCTTATTTTCTTGTTTTCATCCCTGCCACGATTGGGGTAGAGATACTACACGGAGAATTTGCGGGGATTGTTTCTGCGAGATCCCACATCGTTTGGGGAGTAGAACGAAACATTGCTTTTGTAAGGATATGGAAACCTCTCCCTAGCAAACGCGTTTTAAAAACTTTGAGAGAAGCCCAGGCAGGAAAGCCTAATAGTTACTACAAGCCCTGATTTCAGATCGAGACCCAACACCCTCACTGACACTCAGAGTAGCAATGTGGGATCTCACAATCCATCCCCTCAGGGCCCAGTGCCCTCGCTGGCACAACATTTCGTGTCCACCCACCTTCAGGGCTCAACCTCTTCGTTAGCACATCGTCCCGTGTCTAACTCTATACCATTTGCAATCGCTCAAGCCCACCACTAGCCAACAAAGTCCTCTCTGGGCTTCCCCTAAAGTTTTTAAAACACGTCTATTATGGATTGTTCTTCTCGGATATGACAAAGTTGTTACTTTTTTATATAGGTTTATCTGCGACCGGGGTTTCCTATTCCGATTCAAAAGGAAAGACACACACCGCATACATCCGCAACAAAGGTGAGATCATATTGAGCGCCGGAGCCATTGGAAGCCCACAACTCCTCCTTCTAAGCGGAATCGGCCCGATATCTCATCTCTCCTCCCTCAACCTCCCCGTCGTCCTCCACCAACCCCACGTCGGCGAATTCATGTCCGACAACCCCCGTTTCGGCGTCAACATAATGCTACCATTTCCACTCCCAACCACCACCGTAGAAGTCGTCGGAACCACCGAAACAAACACCCATTTCGAATCCCTCTCAAATTTCCTCCCATTTTCAATTCCCCCCTCCTTCGCCCTTCTCCCTCCACACTCCACTTCGCTCAATTTAAGCCTAGTCGTAATCAGCGGCAAATTCTCCAAAGTGGGTTCTGTGGGGTCTCTCCGGTTGAATTCCTCCACCGATGTGCGGCGGAGCCCCACCGTTCGGTTCAATTATTTCACGCAGCCGGAGGATCTGGCGCAGTGTGTTGAAGGGTTGAGGAAAATTGGGGATTTGCTGAATACCCAAACGATGGAGAAGATTAAGACGCCAGATTTGGAGGGGAAAAAGAGAATTCAGTTTTTGGGGCTGCCGTTGCCGGAAAACATGGCGGATGATGGAGTGGTTGGGGAGTTTTGTCGGAGAACGGTGACAACGTTTTGGCATTACCATGGAGGATGTTTGGTCGGAAAAGTGGTGGATGGGAATTATAGAGTTGTCGGAGTTGAAAATCTGCGTGTCGTTGACGGCTCCACTTTCTCCGACTCGCCGGGAACCAATCCTATGGCCACTGTCTCCATGTTGGGGCGGTGAGTTCTTTTTACTTTTACATTTTTCATAGCCTTTAAAATATATATATATATATATATAATATCTTTAAATTTTAAAAAACACCATTAAAAGATTTAAGGGTTTTTTTTTTCTTTTCGGAAAAATATTAATGAAACTTTTTAACCATTAGTGAAATAAATTTAAAAGTTTAAGAGCCCAGATTTCAAATGAATGAAAACGTAACTGAATTGGTTTTTGTCACTCTTCGGGATAGAATGGAAGAGGGGAGGAGATTCTCGAACGAGAAAAAGGATCCAAGAATTGAAGGAGGAGTCGTATGAGGTGAAAATCTCATGTATGGTTATGTCGAGTGGCAGTAAGGGTGACTTAACTATCAATTTTTCTACCGTCATTCCCAAAAAACCAAACTTTGTCTTATGTAAAGTTTTAGAGTACGCTTAACCTCGAGATTTGAAATCAACTGATATTGGCTAAGGTACACTTTTTAAGATTATTTTTATTATGTTTTATTTCCCTTAGCTAACTATTTTTTAATTTTATTTATTTATTTGTTTTTTGTAGGTATGTTGGTCTCAAGATGCTTCGAGAAAGATAAGTGTGTAAAATCGACGGCTAGGAGTTGAGAAGCCATTTTCTTATTTTACTATTATAAAAAAGAAAATAATAATAATATAAAATTGAAAGATATTATAGGTTCAAATTTTATATAGTTCACATTTGTAAGTTTTTTTTTTTTTAATAATTATATTTAACGTACTTTTATACTTTTTATAAATAGTTCACGTTTTCTAATCCTTCCCTCTCTTCTCTTTGTATATAGTTATAGTTTAAATTCACCACTAACAGATATTGTTATCTTTTTCTCTCCCACATATGTGAGATGTTACAATCCACCCCTTTTAATCTACCATTTCAGGGTCCAGCGTCTTCGTAAGTAATCGTTCTCCTCTCCAATCGATGTGAGATCTCATGCATTGGTAACATATATCAAATATAACTCAATTGAGTACTTACCTACTCAATTATAACCTAACTCATCAAAATATAACACAAAATCTAACCATTCATACATATATAGGTTGTAAATACATTATGGCTACGAATGTTGATGATCAGGTAGACGAAGTGATAATAACAAAGGTGTCCCAAAGTGTACAGTTAGACAAAGTAACGGACCGAAACAGACTATTTATTAGCAATGGGCTTAGGCTAATACAATTGGTATTAGAGACAGATACCAAACAATGTATCAGCTAGACACCAGGGGTGGATCCAAATGGTATTAGAGACAGATACCAAACAATGTATCAGCTAGACACCAGGGGTGGATTGTGAGATTCCACATTGGTTGAAGAGAGGATCGAAACATTCCTTATAAAATTGTGAAAACCTCCCTAGTAGACGCATTTTAAAACTGTAAAACTAATGACGATACATAATGAACCAAAACGGAAAATATTTGCTAATGGTGGGCTTACTCTCTTAATAACCGAGCCAAACCTCTGTTGTGTTGGGTCGATGCATGTAAGAAATCCTCTATATGGTTTGGCAGAGGTATGTGTGTAAAAACGCACCCAACCCATAAAATATTGGCAGAGGGCAAAAGGGAAGTGATGAGAAGTACAAATTTAGACATAATCTCTGAATAAGAACATGCTTCAAACCAAAGCACTTAAAGATGGGAAACAAGAAAAATAGAGTCAGCGAAGACTCCCAGTGGCCACCATCTTCATCAAAAGCAATTTTACATGTATACCGATAGTTCATTCCCTTAAAAAATTGTGACTAAAAAGCAAGTAAAGCTGGCGAAATCGCTCGGACAAACGCGTTCTCTCCTGCAACTCATAACGCTTAAACACCATATTCGTCAACTGGGCGCCTCAATGTTCTTCTTTTGGCTTGAATTAGCCACCTCCAGACTTGAGTGTGTTACTTAACCTGTGCATTAAGAGGCTAATTAGTTAGATTATATAAACGCGAGCCATGAAATGAGCGAAACCTTCTGAGTAGCCATGCTGCTTCAAGCATTTTGAGGAGTCCGAAGTCATTTGACATTGAACTATTTTCTACGAGGTGTCCATTAACCATCATCGTGTCTAATCATTATAGTTTTTTGAGTCGTTAAGAAAAACAAACAAAAGTAAGCTACAAATTTACAGCTTACCAATCCAATCCCTCAAAAAGACCTTCTCCTTTTATAGCAGAGGCTTTAAATATAGCCCATTGACGGTTCTTAATCTTGTGCAACTCTAAGGCTTCTGTGACTGCTGCATCATCAAGTGCACCCGGAAGATCCTATACCGAAGTGAAGACTATTGTATAAAAGATAGATAAGTAGAAAGTGGATTACATTAACCATTTGAATGAAACAATCATGCATTCAAAATATCGAAGACTAGTCTCGGACCTCGTGCTGTGGTCTTGAGAAACAACTACAGAAACAGTGTACAACTCCAAAAAAAACTAGCGTTGAGAAAAAGATGCAATATTTTTTATGTTCTTTTCAACAAAAAAAATGCAAATTGTATAGATAATAGGCAATAGCACTAACCTGCTTATTCGCAAAAACTAAGGCAACTGCACCCCGCAACTCTTCTTCCTGAACAAACACAAAAAGGAAAGACTATTAGAACTGGCTAAAAGAAATCAACTGAGGAAACTTATCTAGGAAACAGACTTACACAGCTATTACCAAGCTCAATACTTTAGAACCCCCCGAAAAAAAAAAAAAAATAAATAAATAGTTCGGAGACATTCAATTTACTTATGCAAAAGTAAGACATTGGAACTTGAAAGAAAAGAGTGGCGATGCAAACATACTACTACTGACATCTAGGAACTAGATACAACTCCTGTTAGATCCCACATCGGTTAGAGAGGGGAACGAAGCATTCTTTACCAGACATTGGAACCTGACATTCAATTTACTTCTTATGCAAAAGTAAGACATTGGAACCTGAAGGAAAAGAGTGGCGGTGCAAACATACCACTATTGACATCTAGGAACCAGATATAGCTCCTGTTAGATCCCACATCGGTTGGAGAGGGGAACGAAGCATTCTTTATAAAGGTGTGGAAACATCTCCCTAGCACGCATTTTAAAAATCTTGAGGGGAAGCTCGAAAGAGAAAGCCCAAAGAGGACAATATCTGTTAGCAGTGGGCTTGGGTTATTACAAATGGTATCAGAGCCAGACATCGAGCGATATGCCAGCAAGGACGTTGAGCCCCGAAAGGGGTGAACACAGGGCGGTGTGCCAGCGAGGACGTTGGGTTCGAAAGGGGTGGATTGTGAGATCCCACATTGGTTGGAGAGGGGAACGATGCATTTTTTATAAAGGTGTGAAAACCTCTCCCTAGCAGATGCATTTTAAAAACCATGAGGGGAAGCCCAAAACGAAAAGTCCAAAGAGGACAATATTTGCTAGCGGTGGGTTGGAGCTGTTAATCGCAGAATTGAGATGTTACATTGTATCAAATAAAGGCATCTAAAATGCATTATTTACAATATAACTAACATTGAACTTCATTTCCTAATTTCAGAAACACACAAGCTCAGCATTTGACAAATTTCTACATTCTGTTTACCAATTTTGCAACAAGTATCGACCATATTTTACCTCAAGTATTGCATGAAACTCCTCTTTTGCTATCACCAGCCTATCAGTATCACTTGAATCAACCACATAGATTATAGCTTGCGTATTAGGAAAATAGCATCTCCAGTATGGTCTACAACACAACGCAAGAAACTGGTTAGCCTGAATCATTTAAAAAGAAGAGAAGAAAAATGATAGGAGAAAGACTAGTTATAGTCAATATAAAAGTCAAACATAGATGGGCTGATGTACGTACTAAGTCACAAATACACAAATTATTCTTCGGAAACAATATCTTGTTGACACATGACATGAGAGCCTATTTAAGAAGTCAAATATAGACTCAAGTGAAAAAGATTAAAAACTTCTAATTTTTAACTGGAATAACCTAAGACAACTATTTGTGGTAGAAAGCTCTGCGACAGAAGTTATTGGGTAAAGAATAGAATAGAATAGAATACAATATTTTCTTTATAAAAATAATAGAACAGAATGAGCATGGAATTCAAAATCAAGAATGTTTCCTTGAATAAAAACATAAAAGAAAAAAACCAGGTATTAATCTCCATTCGAAACCAGACGCAGAAACAAGCTTCCATAGAATTTGATAAATACACAACAGTAATCATGTAAGCTAATAGTAAAATAATAAATCATACGATCTTATTTCCGAAGAACCGAATAAAGTCCAAACTCATGCCCTTTACATCAGAATTTGGTATTAATGTAATTGTACAGTCATAGCTTCTGGAAAAAAGGATAATAAGCATTCACGAGAAACAATTTTTAAATTATGTTATAATAATTATCAGTAGAAACATAATACAAATCTTCAATTTAAAAGGAAAAAAGAAGAGGAGAAGAAAAGAAAAACACCCTCTTATCTTATCTTTTGATTAAAAAAAAATGCATGGTACCCTCCAGCAGAGGAACCCATCGATCTGGGAATTGGAGGTGGGAGCCAGGGGGAGAACAAGTTGACTTTAGGAAAAAAAAAAAAAAAAAAAAAAAAAGCATCCTACCTCATTTAGCCATGCAGGATTGCGCAAAACCATCTTTTAGATAGAAAGACACAATTACATTCACAAAGAAATTTACACGTGGAGCTAGGTATCCCAATTCGAGAGTATTTTAACAATTCTGGTAAACTAATGAGTTTTCTTTTTCGTCCTTAAAGAAATTCAAAATTTATTAACTTTTCTAAAATATCATGAACACTCTTTAGTAAATAACAAAATCATAAGTTATTATCCATTGAGGAGAAGAGAGAGAGAGAGAGATGACAAAATGTGATGAAATTCTACTTTTACAACCTTCCAAGGTTGCATTTGTTATACAATGGCATCAATTCCAAAATGCATCCATCTAGAAGCCNACTAACTGATAACTGAGCGATACCGGCCATTTCCTTTCCGACACATTATCGAGATATTATTTCAACAAGCTAGAGATTTTACCCAACCATCAGAAAAAACTAGAAAACAAGCTGACAAAATGAAAAGACGAACCTGATACTAGTCTGTCCTCCTGCATTACAGACAACAAAAAACAATTAATGAAATAACCAAGACGCTCAGATAGATTTGACAAAATAATCTAAGAACATTGCAGCAAGAATGCACCCACATACGATCACGCACACATACGAATGCAATGCTTTGAGATAATGACTTCATTATAATATGCATATTGGCCTATGGCTAAATATTTTTTCCCCTATAATGACATTCACTCTCATGACAGAACTTTTATTTTAAAAAAAATGGGAGTTTTAATAACTCTTTACATGTTAAATAATATGAAATTAGTTTTCACGCCAGATCGCACGTTTGTGGGACTACGAATAAAATCATTACAAATCTATCTGCAAAAGCTATTTATCAATTTAGCAGAACAATACATGCTCCTCTCTCTCTCTCTTCTTTTCTTCTTCTTTAGAGTGTTGAGATGTCATCAGAGAAGTCATGAAGAAAACGAAATAACATGAGATCACATGAACATATATCAGGACCTAGATTGGCTTACCAAGATCCCAGACCTGGAATTTGATGTTATTGTACTGCACAGTTTCAACATTAAATCCAATTGCTGCATCAAGAAAAGGATATCGTTTAAAAGATATTTGAACAGTAGCTGAAGGAAAGCCAATGCAAGAAACAATTATTATCAAATCAATTTTTCACTTATGAAGTCTCCGTTTAAAAATTGGAAGATACTGTAACAAGAAGGCATCGGGAAGCATCGAAAAACAAACTGGGACGCACAAAAAAATATCCCACCAAATTTACAAAAATCTACACGTAAAACCTCTCGTAAATTAGAAAGTAAAAAAGTAGAAGAAGAAAGGAAAAGCATCGAAACCAACAAACTAACAAAACCCAAAATGAAGCATTACGCTGAACCTAGATCGATATCTCCGCAGCAAACAATTCAGTCACAGAAAATTCTCATGTTAGCTACACAGAAAACAACTATAGTTTGAGCCCATCATCTTGAAAGACCTAGATCTATAGCTTGCCCCTTGGAACCCATTGGCTAACCTTCAACTGTTGTGCTCCAATCATCTTTTCACTGTTCACAGTTAAACAATTGAAGAACTAAAGTCGATAAATTTTAACATTCAGGATGTAATTTCCGATCATTCCCCTTTTCTAAATTAGATGGGCATCCCTCAAAAAGAACAAAAACAATATGGTAAGGAGGCAACCATTGTTTTCAAGCTAACCATTAACATGGTAAGGAGGCAACCATTGTTTTGAAGCTAACCATTGGTAACACAATGATCTATAGAACTAATGCAGCAACTACTGTGGCAATTCCACATAAACACTTAAATTTAAATGCGAAAATTCAAATCGTAGTTAACATGATCTTGATTGACAAAATGCTTCTTACTCCTCGTATCGAATTCTAAATTCCAACACCATTTCCACTTTGCAAAAAACATAGAAACACAATATCACATTCGGAAAGAATACCAACTTGGAATTGTGGAGACAACCTCCCCCATCTGGAGCCGATCTGCACAACATTCACAAGAATCCATTACAAAATGGCGCGAAATCTCCATCAAAACATCACACAAACCCTAAAACATCAAACTAGAAGCAAAAAATCAAGAAATCGTACAGAGAATGGTAGTTTTCCCAGCATTATCAAGGCCAAGAACAAGGATCCGAGCTTCCTTATTCCCAAACACCGAAGAAAACATTCGAGTAAACAAAATCCCCATGAGTGCAACCAGAAAGAAGAAAACAGACAGTTATGGATCAGATCTCAAACGCAGAGCTCAATACATCCCTGCAAAAATCAGGTAAAGACTCAACATTCAACAGAAACGTGAAAATGAAGAGACGAGCATCAGAAAAGAGGACAGAACCTGCGTTGTTATGAGAATTACGGATTGAATGAAGAATCTGGAGAGAGAAGCAGCAGTGTAGAAGAGACTCCCAGCAAGAAACTCGCTGATCTGCTCGAATTGGATTCGCAACTCTCGAAATTGGAGTTGGAAATTTTGCAAGTAACCGAAATTTCTTCGATGGCCGTGTTCCTCCCGGTGCGGTACGGTCTATCCACGTCACTTCCGAGCACAATAATTATATATATATATATACTTCCCCGACAGTTTCAATAATTTTTTATTTTTAAATTTTTGGGGTTAATGTTGGATTAATGTTTTAATATATTGGTTACTATTGTGAAAAAAAAAAAAAGTAAATTAAGAATTATAAGAAATTGAAAATTAAATTAATAATTATAAAAAAAAAAAATTAAGTAAATTAAGAATTATAAATTGGGTGATATTTAGTTTTTCGAGTGAAAGAAGATTTAGTGCGTTACGTTGTCATAATCCGCCCTTTTAATGGCAGCGGACTTGCGATTGTACGGCACTCACTTTCTAACGACAAGTGAGCTAAGTCAATTCGTTCTTGCATCACCTATGGCCAAGCGACGTATGCTCGAGCCTTTGACCTCAGTTTTAAGAGAAGATTTTAGGAGAGAAAGAAATAACAACTGCTTACAGTATATAACCTTGGGTAGGGACCACTTGTCACAATCGTACTTTTAATGGCAGAGGACTTGCGATTGTGCGGTGCTCACTTTCCAACGACAAGTGAGCTAAGTCAATTCGTTCTTGCGTCGCCTACGGCCAAGCGACGTATACTTGAGCCTCTGGCTTCGGTTTTAAGAGAAGGTTTTTAGAAAGCGAGGGTAGAGAGAAATTTTCGAAAGAGAGATTTTTGAAAGAGACGTTATATAAGCAAGGAAGAGAGAAATAACAACGGCTTACAGTATTTCATAATTCACCTGGCTTTGATACCATTTATAATAGCTCAAGTTGATCGTTAGCAAATATTGTTCAAGCTATGTTAATATCAAAAAGAGAAGTGTTGTGATGCAACCGAGGACAGTGGATCATATACATAGTGTAAGATGCTACTAAATTTAGTGTGAATTGGATATCATGCATCCACTCCACATTTGCATATTATTTCTTTCCATTTTGATGTGTAGGAGACCAAAAATATGAGATAGTTCAGTCCATATCCGGTGTGGACGTTAGAGCATTGAGAGGACATTTCTCTAGTACGAGAAAATCGGGAAGGACGCACCTCTGTGGTGTGCCAGCAACTAAGTAGTAACTCACTCCAAAATGAGTGCTCTCCTATTCTGAATGGAGCGATTGAAGTTTTGAGAATTTAAGAGAAATCAAGGCAAGATGAGTCTTTTATCATCGCGATAGCTGTAAAGTTAATGAGTCTTTTATCATCGCGATAGGTGTAAAGTGGAATAGGAGAGCACTTTTACATGATGCTCGAGAGTGGCATCATGTAACATGAGTTATCAGTAGGCCGATACAATTTTCCAATTTTGCTTGGTTTTCCCCGCACGTAATTGATAAAAAAGTTGAACGCAAAATGGCCAGACAAGTTTCGATTTACAGTGTTTTAAAGCTTAGTAAGTCCCGATAAGTAGTATCATGCGTTCAAACACATCTCATGTAGAAAGCTTATAACTAACGGGCGATCGGGTATCGATCAACGCAGAGTCATTTAGTCAAGAATTATTTAATTGAAGTTGCTTAAACATTCATATACCATTTCCTCTTTACTGTAACTCTACCTGTTCTATACCTAATTTTCTGGAATGACCAGAGGCCTCCATTATTATAATCCATAAGAACAAAAGAAGAAATGTATTGAATGAAAAAGAAAAGGCTCTTAATTCTTCACAGTGCTGGCTGGAAAATCAGGGCTCTTTTTCTTCACAGTGCTGACTGGAAAAGCATCTCAGCAAGTTCCTGAAACATTGCACAAAAACCATAATCAGCTAGGCTCACTGAGTTTGGTTCGGATTAGGAGCATTCCTGAGTTCGGTTCGAACGGGCTAAGAAAGTCCAGTTTGAGTTACACAAGTTCGTAACTAACTGATTAGGAGCATTCCTGAGTTCAGTTGGAACGGGCTAAGGAAGTTTAGTTTGAGTTACACAAGTTCGTAACTGACTGCACCCGTTCGGATTACGAGCATTTCTAAGTAGTTGGAACAGGCCAAGGAAGTTTAGTTTGAGTTACACAAGTTTGTAACTGAATGCACTCGTTCGGACTAGGAGCATTCTTGAGTTTGGTTCGAATGGGCTAAGGAAGTTTAGTTCGAGTTACACAAGCTCGGAACTGACTGCACCCGTTTGGATTAGGAGCATTCCTGAGTATGGTTCGAACGGGCTAAGGAAGTTTAGTGAGTTACACAAGTTCGTAACTGATAGCACCCGTTCGGATTAGGAGCATTCCTAAGTTCGGTTGGAACAGGCTAAGGACGTCTAGTTTGAGTTGCAGTCAAATTCGTAACTGACTGCACTCGTTTGGACTAGGAGCATCACTGAGTTTGGTTGGAACGGGCTAAGGAAGTCGTAACGTGATTAGATGATAGACTCAACCCAACCCAACCCAACCCAACCATCAGTGATCCAGTACAATTTGGGTTGGCTTGATTGAAGTATCAGGTCGGGTTAATTGAATACTCATCGTTTGCACCATCCAAGGGCGACCCGGTTCGACCAAGGCCCCAATGGTGCCACATTTCAAGCAGAACAACAACAAATAAGGAAGTTTACCTGCTTGGCAGAAGGAACCTTTGGCTCTCCCCATTCCATGGCCTTCTTCTCAAGATATTCAAAATCAGCCTTACCAGCCTAAACAAAATCCAGAACATCATATATATTAAACCGTTAAAAAAAAGTCGAAATACATAACGAACGGACGGAAGCTAATTCGAATAAGTCACCTCTATTTGTGCGCCAATTTCGGTGTCGAAACTCTGGTATCTCTTACGAACAAGCTCCGTTAAAGAACCATCCTTTTTCAAGATATCACCATTAAACGTCATTACTGGTTAGAACGAACCCAAAAACACGAAACTCGAGTGGAATAAAGAAGCTACCTCAATTAGCTTGGCAACATTTCGGAGTCCACGAGCAAGGGTATCCATTCCACTAATGTGAGCAATAAACAAATCTTCAACGTCGGTACTCTCTCTTCGCCTGTCGATAAGCACCGACGCAACAATGAACAAAAAAACATCATAGAGAGAGTAATCAAATTCAGAAAAGACAGAAACCAACTTACAATTTCGCATCAAAGTTGAATCCACCAGGTGCTAACCCTCCCTGTCCACAGAAGAAAACAATTATTAGATATTCTTTCGCGTCGTTGTTAGAGCCATTTACAGCGCTTACAAACCGAACAAAGATATATTACATACATTTTTCACTACACTGAGCATAACCATAGTAGCTTCACCAATGTCGGTCAGAAACTGATCGGTATCCCAACCTGTGACATAAAATAGCTAAAGTTAGTACTCTACCCTGCTATGCCCTTCGAATGTCTTGCTGTCCCAGTTGTTTCAGGTTCGGTTCATACCAACTTGAGGGTCGCCAGTGTTCGCATCAATGTTTCCGAGAATCCCGTTGAGCCTTGCAGTTTCAAGTTCATGGTGGCAACTGACAGTGACATACGAGAAAAAAAGTTCAGAAATCGATTGTAGTTAAAAGATAATCAAAATCGAACGTTTCTAATGGATTTCCTACCTATGACCCGATAGCGTGGCGTGATTGCATTCAATGTTAAGCTTAAAGTCATCTACAAAAGATGGGAATAAAGATCAGAATAAAAAATGTAAAAACATCAAGATAAAAATGATTAGATTATTACCAATAAGACCATATTTTCGCAGGAAATTAGCCGATGTAGCAGCATCCCAATCGTACCTGATAAAACAAAACCGTTCATAAGGATAGATGTTCACGAGCCACAACCCAAGCGGGCGTTTAAAAGGGTAAACCAACATGATTAAAGAGATAGAAAAGAACGTAAAGAAACACACTGATGTTTCGTAGGCTCTTGGGGCTTGGGTTCAATCAGCAATGTTCCTGCAAAATTCATGAAAAACAATTCAACTCTTTAGTCAGATGTGAAATTTTGGCATGATGAAATATTTGGGAATCAATCATACCATTGAAACCAATCTTCTTCTTGTAGGCGGCGGCGGCCTGAAGAAACCTGGCCTGCAAGAACATTATAAATGACCTTTATCGCTCCAAACGGTAGACACAATCGTTAAGTGATAGCTGAAGACTTTGTAGTAACTCACCATATGGTCGAGCTCTCTCCCCATGTCGGTGTTCAGAAGAGACTGATAACCCTCACGGCCGCCCCAGAAGACGTAGTTTTCTCCCCCCAAATGATGAGTGACCTGACAAGACGTATATCAGCGTTTTGAAACCAAACTAAGCATAGTAACTTATAATACATGTCTTCACACTCACTTCCATTGCTTTCTTGACTTGAGCAGCAGCATATGCATAAACACCAACTTCAGAGCTGCAGGAAAGTCGAAATGCTCAAACGCTGATACCGGGAACACCAGGCTATGGATAACAAAGGTCTAAACGTATTACCTCGTCGCAGCACCATGCATGTAACGAGGGTGCATGAATAGTTGTGCTGTACCCCACAAAGGTTTAATTTTGGTTCCCTGCATAGCCCCGGGAGATAATAAATAACAACAAAAGTATTCGGGTGTTGATTTGATTCATATCCTACTATTACAAGAGATAATCGATACGAGTTATCAGAGAAATGAACTCGCATTTCCCTATTTCATAAGACACCCAGCTGAAACACAATGCATTTATCAAAACGGCACCCGAACATATAACGAATACAATTACCTGGAGCTCTTTAGCAAGGGCCACAACCGCATCAAGGTTTGCATTAGTTTCCTATAAAAATCATACAAACAGAGCAGAAACTTAGTTAGCAAATTTAACGTTCACAAACACGCAAAAGGTCGAATACAAGAAACGAAGCAAAACCTCCAAAGTTAGTGCATCTGGGGCTATATCTCGGTCATGGAAGCACCAAAATTCAACCCCAAGTTTCTTAATGAACTCGAAATTAGCTCTCACTGCAAATCCAAGACATAAACTTACATCAGTTATATCGACACAGCCATATTTACCAAACGCTACAGATCAAGGTTGTGGATTCATCTCTTACTCCTCCTCTTTGCCATAGCCACTGAATTGGTACCATCTTCCCATGGCCAATACTTGGTAGCAGCACCAAATGGGTCTCCTCCTGTCCCACGGAACGTATGCCAAAACGCAACACTGAACCTCATCCAATCCTATGGTCACAATATTTCCTATCAGAAACAAATACAACACATGCCTTGAATCCCAAAAGCACACTAAGAACAAAGAAACCACACCTTCATTTTCTTCCCAAGAATTTCCTCATTAGCATTATACCATTTAAATGCCAGTGGATTTTTGCTTGCAGGACCCTGTTATGTAACGAGAATACAAATAAGAAAACAACATTGTTCTTATTATCCCCAAGAACAATCCAAATTTATCTAACATTCTAGGAAGAATTCATTACAATTCAAAGAAAATTGATTCTATGTAAGAACACCAACAAACCTCATATACAATCTTGGAAATACCAGGGAAAAATTCCCCCTCCCAATCCCCAGAATGACTGCATTCGTTATTTGCATCAGCAGGACATGTGGGAGGCTCAGCAATCTGCAAGAATCCNACCTGTTCTATACCTAATTTTCTGGAATGACCAGAGGCCTCCATTATTATAATCCATAAGAACAAAAGAAGAAATGTATTGAATGAAAAAGAAAAGGCTCTTAATTCTTCACAGTGCTGGCTGGAAAATCAGGGCTCTTTTTCTTCACAGTGCTGACTGGAAAAGCATCTCAGCAAGTTCCTGAAACATTGCACAAAAACCATAATCAGCTAGGCTCACTGAGTTTGGTTCGGATTAGGAGCATTCCTGAGTTCGGTTCGAACGGGCTAAGAAAGTCCAGTTTGAGTTACACAAGTTCGTAACTAACTGATTAGGAGCATTCCTGAGTTCAGTTGGAACGGGCTAAGGAAGTTTAGTTTGAGTTACACAAGTTCGTAACTGACTGCACCCGTTCGGATTACGAGCATTTCTAAGTAGTTGGAACAGGCCAAGGAAGTTTAGTTTGAGTTACACAAGTTTGTAACTGAATGCACTCGTTCGGACTAGGAGCATTCTTGAGTTTGGTTCGAATGGGCTAAGGAAGTTTAGTTCGAGTTACACAAGCTCGGAACTGACTGCACCCGTTTGGATTAGGAGCATTCCTGAGTATGGTTCGAACGGGCTAAGGAAGTTTAGTGAGTTACACAAGTTCGTAACTGATAGCACCCGTTCGGATTAGGAGCATTCCTAAGTTCGGTTGGAACAGGCTAAGGACGTCTAGTTTGAGTTGCAGTCAAATTCGTAACTGACTGCACTCGTTTGGACTAGGAGCATCACTGAGTTTGGTTGGAACGGGCTAAGGAAGTCGTAACGTGATTAGATGATAGACTCAACCCAACCCAACCCAACCCAACCATCAGTGATCCAGTACAATTTGGGTTGGCTTGATTGAAGTATCAGGTCGGGTTAATTGAATACTCATCGTTTGCACCATCCAAGGGCGACCCGGTTCGACCAAGGCCCCAATGGTGCCACATTTCAAGCAGAACAACAACAAATAAGGAAGTTTACCTGCTTGGCAGAAGGAACCTTTGGCTCTCCCCATTCCATGGCCTTCTTCTCAAGATATTCAAAATCAGCCTTACCAGCCTAAACAAAATCCAGAACATCATATATATTAAACCGTTAAAAAAAAGTCGAAATACATAACGAACGGACGGAAGCTAATTCGAATAAGTCACCTCTATTTGTGCGCCAATTTCGGTGTCGAAACTCTGGTATCTCTTACGAACAAGCTCCGTTAAAGAACCATCCTTTTTCAAGATATCACCATTAAACGTCATTACTGGTTAGAACGAACCCAAAAACACGAAACTCGAGTGGAATAAAGAAGCTACCTCAATTAGCTTGGCAACATTTCGGAGTCCACGAGCAAGGGTATCCATTCCACTAATGTGAGCAATAAACAAATCTTCAACGTCGGTACTCTCTCTTCGCCTGTCGATAAGCACCGACGCAACAATGAACAAAAAAACATCATAGAGAGAGTAATCAAATTCAGAAAAGACAGAAACCAACTTACAATTTCGCATCAAAGTTGAATCCACCAGGTGCTAACCCTCCCTGTCCACAGAAGAAAACAATTATTAGATATTCTTTCGCGTCGTTGTTAGAGCCATTTACAGCGCTTACAAACCGAACAAAGATATATTACATACATTTTTCACTACACTGAGCATAACCATAGTAGCTTCACCAATGTCGGTCAGAAACTGATCGGTATCCCAACCTGTGACATAAAATAGCTAAAGTTAGTACTCTACCCTGCTATGCCCTTCGAATGTCTTGCTGTCCCAGTTGTTTCAGGTTCGGTTCATACCAACTTGAGGGTCGCCAGTGTTCGCATCAATGTTTCCGAGAATCCCGTTGAGCCTTGCAGTTTCAAGTTCATGGTGGCAACTGACAGTGACATACGAGAAAAAAAGTTCAGAAATCGATTGTAGTTAAAAGATAATCAAAATCGAACGTTTCTAATGGATTTCCTACCTATGACCCGATAGCGTGGCGTGATTGCATTCAATGTTAAGCTTAAAGTCATCTACAAAAGATGGGAATAAAGATCAGAATAAAAAATGTAAAAACATCAAGATAAAAATGATTAGATTATTACCAATAAGACCATATTTTCGCAGGAAATTAGCCGATGTAGCAGCATCCCAATCGTACCTGATAAAACAAAACCGTTCATAAGGATAGATGTTCACGAGCCACAACCCAAGCGGGCGTTTAAAAGGGTAAACCAACATGATTAAAGAGATAGAAAAGAACGTAAAGAAACACACTGATGTTTCGTAGGCTCTTGGGGCTTGGGTTCAATCAGCAATGTTCCTGCAAAATTCATGAAAAACAATTCAACTCTTTAGTCAGATGTGAAATTTTGGCATGATGAAATATTTGGGAATCAATCATACCATTGAAACCAATCTTCTTCTTGTAGGCGGCGGCGGCCTGAAGAAACCTGGCCTGCAAGAACATTATAAATGACCTTTATCGCTCCAAACGGTAGACACAATCGTTAAGTGATAGCTGAAGACTTTGTAGTAACTCACCATATGGTCGAGCTCTCTCCCCATGTCGGTGTTCAGAAGAGACTGATAACCCTCACGGCCGCCCCAGAAGACGTAGTTTTCTCCCCCCAAATGATGAGTGACCTGACAAGACGTATATCAGCGTTTTGAAACCAAACTAAGCATAGTAACTTATAATACATGTCTTCACACTCACTTCCATTGCTTTCTTGACTTGAGCAGCAGCATATGCATAAACACCAACTTCAGAGCTGCAGGAAAGTCGAAATGCTCAAACGCTGATACCGGGAACACCAGGCTATGGATAACAAAGGTCTAAACGTATTACCTCGTCGCAGCACCATGCATGTAACGAGGGTGCATGAATAGTTGTGCTGTACCCCACAAAGGTTTAATTTTGGTTCCCTGCATAGCCCCGGGAGATAATAAATAACAACAAAAGTATTCGGGTGTTGATTTGATTCATATCCTACTATTACAAGAGATAATCGATACGAGTTATCAGAGAAATGAACTCGCATTTCCCTATTTCATAAGACACCCAGCTGAAACACAATGCATTTATCAAAACGGCACCCGAACATATAACGAATACAATTACCTGGAGCTCTTTAGCAAGGGCCACAACCGCATCAAGGTTTGCATTAGTTTCCTATAAAAATCATACAAACAGAGCAGAAACTTAGTTAGCAAATTTAACGTTCACAAACACGCAAAAGGTCGAATACAAGAAACGAAGCAAAACCTCCAAAGTTAGTGCATCTGGGGCTATATCTCGGTCATGGAAGCACCAAAATTCAACCCCAAGTTTCTTAATGAACTCGAAATTAGCTCTCACTGCAAATCCAAGACATAAACTTACATCAGTTATATCGACACAGCCATATTTACCAAACGCTACAGATCAAGGTTGTGGATTCATCTCTTACTCCTCCTCTTTGCCATAGCCACTGAATTGGTACCATCTTCCCATGGCCAATACTTGGTAGCAGCACCAAATGGGTCTCCTCCTGTCCCACGGAACGTATGCCAAAACGCAACACTGAACCTCATCCAATCCTATGGTCACAATATTTCCTATCAGAAACAAATACAACACATGCCTTGAATCCCAAAAGCACACTAAGAACAAAGAAACCACACCTTCATTTTCTTCCCAAGAATTTCCTCATTAGCATTATACCATTTAAATGCCAGTGGATTTTTGCTTGCAGGACCCTGTTATGTAACGAGAATACAAATAAGAAAACAACATTGTTCTTATTATCCCCAAGAACAATCCAAATTTATCTAACATTCTAGGAAGAATTCATTACAATTCAAAGAAAATTGATTCTATGTAAGAACACCAACAAACCTCATATACAATCTTGGAAATACCAGGGAAAAATTCCCCCTCCCAATCCCCAGAATGACTGCATTCGTTATTTGCATCAGCAGGACATGTGGGAGGCTCAGCAATCTGCAAGAATCCCAAAACACATTCAAACAAGCATGAACAAAACCCCAGAAAAAACCCACAAAAGTGNAACTGACAGTGACATACGAGAAAAAAAGTTCAGAAATCGATTGTAGTTAAAAGATAATCAAAATCGAACGTTTCTAATGGATTTCCTACCTATGACCCGATAGCGTGGCGTGATTGCATTCAATGTTAAGCTTAAAGTCATCTACAAAAGATGGGAATAAAGATCAGAATAAAAAATGTAAAAACATCAAGATAAAAATGATTAGATTATTACCAATAAGACCATATTTTCGCAGGAAATTAGCCGATGTAGCAGCATCCCAATCGTACCTGATAAAACAAAACCGTTCATAAGGATAGATGTTCACGAGCCACAACCCAAGCGGGCGTTTAAAAGGGTAAACCAACATGATTAAAGAGATAGAAAAGAACGTAAAGAAACACACTGATGTTTCGTAGGCTCTTGGGGCTTGGGTTCAATCAGCAATGTTCCTGCAAAATTCATGAAAAACAATTCAACTCTTTAGTCAGATGTGAAATTTTGGCATGATGAAATATTTGGGAATCAATCATACCATTGAAACCAATCTTCTTCTTGTAGGCGGCGGCGGCCTGAAGAAACCTGGCCTGCAAGAACATTATAAATGACCTTTATCGCTCCAAACGGTAGACACAATCGTTAAGTGATAGCTGAAGACTTTGTAGTAACTCACCATATGGTCGAGCTCTCTCCCCATGTCGGTGTTCAGAAGAGACTGATAACCCTCACGGCCGCCCCAGAAGACGTAGTTTTCTCCCCCCAAATGATGAGTGACCTGACAAGACGTATATCAGCGTTTTGAAACCAAACTAAGCATAGTAACTTATAATACATGTCTTCACACTCACTTCCATTGCTTTCTTGACTTGAGCAGCAGCATATGCATAAACACCAACTTCAGAGCTGCAGGAAAGTCGAAATGCTCAAACGCTGATACCGGGAACACCAGGCTATGGATAACAAAGGTCTAAACGTATTACCTCGTCGCAGCACCATGCATGTAACGAGGGTGCATGAATAGTTGTGCTGTACCCCACAAAGGTTTAATTTTGGTTCCCTGCATAGCCCCGGGAGATAATAAATAACAACAAAAGTATTCGGGTGTTGATTTGATTCATATCCTACTATTACAAGAGATAATCGATACGAGTTATCAGAGAAATGAACTCGCATTTCCCTATTTCATAAGACACCCAGCTGAAACACAATGCATTTATCAAAACGGCACCCGAACATATAACGAATACAATTACCTGGAGCTCTTTAGCAAGGGCCACAACCGCATCAAGGTTTGCATTAGTTTCCTATAAAAATCATACAAACAGAGCAGAAACTTAGTTAGCAAATTTAACGTTCACAAACACGCAAAAGGTCGAATACAAGAAACGAAGCAAAACCTCCAAAGTTAGTGCATCTGGGGCTATATCTCGGTCATGGAAGCACCAAAATTCAACCCCAAGTTTCTTAATGAACTCGAAATTAGCTCTCACTGCAAATCCAAGACATAAACTTACATCAGTTATATCGACACAGCCATATTTACCAAACGCTACAGATCAAGGTTGTGGATTCATCTCTTACTCCTCCTCTTTGCCATAGCCACTGAATTGGTACCATCTTCCCATGGCCAATACTTGGTAGCAGCACCAAATGGGTCTCCTCCTGTCCCACGGAACGTATGCCAAAACGCAACACTGAACCTCATCCAATCCTATGGTCACAATATTTCCTATCAGAAACAAATACAACACATGCCTTGAATCCCAAAAGCACACTAAGAACAAAGAAACCACACCTTCATTTTCTTCCCAAGAATTTCCTCATTAGCATTATACCATTTAAATGCCAGTGGATTTTTGCTTGCAGGACCCTGTTATGTAACGAGAATACAAATAAGAAAACAACATTGTTCTTATTATCCCCAAGAACAATCCAAATTTATCTAACATTCTAGGAAGAATTCATTACAATTCAAAGAAAATTGATTCTATGTAAGAACACCAACAAACCTCATATACAATCTTGGAAATACCAGGGAAAAATTCCCCCTCCCAATCCCCAGAATGACTGCATTCGTTATTTGCATCAGCAGGACATGTGGGAGGCTCAGCAATCTGCAAGAATCCCAAAACACATTCAAACAAGCATGAACAAAACCCCAGAAAAAACCCACAAAAGTGTAATCACATTCAATACAGATTCAACCAGAACGATGAAAAAAGGAACAAAAAGAGAAGAAAATGCTCACCGCTCCAAGCAAGAACACATTCAAACACAGAAACAGAGCCAAAACTTCACGGGACTTCATTTTTACACCCAATTTCTGCAACATTCACCACATAAACACCTCGATCAGAAACAAAAAAACAAACAACAAATCATCAACAATCGAATCCAAAATCAGTCAATTTCCCAGTGATTGCAAAAGAATCAGGAAGGGGAAATGGATATACATCAGAAATTAGGCAATAAAAAGCAAAACCCATGATCAAAACTGCAAAAATCAGAAGAGTAACACTAAAAATTCATCGACCCAGACGAGAAAAACGAAGAATCAAACTCACAAGATCGAAATGACCCTCGAAGAACTACAAAATATCAGTCACTGACGGTGGGTCTCCAAGGCTCGAATATATAGTGGGAGCAATCCAAGGATAAAACTATGAATTCTTTTTTTAGATAAAAGTTAAAGTCCAGAATTCACAAAACCCGGATGGGATAGAGATCCAAATTTGACGCATATGGAAGCGGCTCTGTATTCCTGATAACGGATATAATCAACAAATTTCAGGGGTAGTTTCGTCTTTACACTTTGATTAATTAGTTGAAATTTCGTAGATAAATTGGAAGCATAAATCAAAATGAGTTATGAGAGGAAATGATAAACTCACTCGTAGTTTGACTGAAAGACGATTACGTGTTGTCTTATTATTGGGCTGTGATGTGGTGTTCTGTAACCATAGAAATTTATTAAAAAATAGCGTAGACCTGACGTGGCAGATGGGATATTTAATAGTGGATAAGTACGCTGAGTCAGCTTTAAGGATTAATAAAAACTGATTAAGAAATTTATAAATGTAAAAATTAATTTCTTCAACTTTTTATCCTATTTTAAATATATTCATATTTTAAAATGTTGAACGGTAACCGGAAATGTTTCAAAAAAAGGTCGGAATAGGGCATACAAAAAATTCCCGCCCTTCTTTATCTCTAAAACCAGGGTGTCCTAATCACGCAATAGCTATTCCATCCCCGTTGTCCATAGAACCCGCTCTGAATAATCCACCTTTTGCGGGATTATTCCCGATGTAATCATAAAAAGCTAATTTTTCAGGAATTTTAGACCAAGCTTCTGATAAACTTTGATTTTCGGCTAGCCCGACACTAACCCTTCGATATATTTCTTGCTGTAAGTATCCCTGATCCCATTGATAACGAGTGGGACCAAATAAGCCGGCAACGATACTACGAGAAAGGACGGTTTCAATATTTCCCTTAAGGATGAAATAAATTTATTTCTAATTTTATTTATTTTATTGGATATTCTTTTTTTAATATATACGAAATAATTTATTACGTATTTAATGACAATAAAAATTTGATTAAAAAAAACATTATTTCAAAATTTTAATTCTATCTCTAATTTATTTTCTTATTTAAGAAAATAAATATTAAAATTAGAATTATTCCTTTTAAAATACCTTTCTTTTTAGGTATTAAAACACCTTATAATTTCATTAATTTTTCGAAAAAAAATAAAATAAAATAAGAATGGCCCGTTAAGCTTCTTAGGCTGACTTTTCGATTCTTCAAGCTTTATCATTATTAGACCGATCTCGTCTTTGGGCTCCTCATTCTTAGTTTCGTTCGGTGAGATCTCACGTTAGTTCAGCTTCAAGTAAGTTTTCTTTTTCTCTTCTGCAAGTCATTTCTTTTAGACGAACACGACTCTAGCCATGAGAGCTTATGCTCAAAGTGGACAATATCATATAATTGTGGAGAGTCGTGTTCGTCTAACATGGTATCAGAGTCATGCCCTAAACTTAGTCGTGCCAATAGATTGGTAAATCCTCAAACATCGAACAAAGAATTTAAAAAAAAAAAAAAAAGGAGTCAAGCCTCCTCGAAGGCAGTAAAAAATGACTAAGACTCCAAAGGAGTCGAGCCTCGATTAAGGGGAGGCGCACTTTGTTTGAGGGGAGGTGTTGGATGATGAAAGTCCACATCGGCTAATTTAGGGAATGATCAAAGTGAGGAATACTAACCCCAAAGCAAAGCCCGGCTAATTTAGGGAATGATCAAAGTGAGGAATACTAACCCCAAAGCAAAGCCATAAGAACTTATGCTCAAGGACAATATCAAACCATTGTGGAGAATCGTGTTTGTCTAACAATTTCTTCACCTTAGAAGCATATGAAGATCGCCTCCTACTAGATTCTCGGCATAAATATTATGAATTTTCAGCTATATCAGAGTAATTATGTTGGAATTGAGTCATATAGCTTCTCATCCGTTATGGCTCGGCCCTTTTATGGCGGATATTGGCGCACAGACTCCCTTCTTCTATATTTTTCAAAGAAAGAGAATTAGTATATGATCTATTCAAAGCAGCCACCGATATGAGAATGATGCATAGATAAATGTTTGGATTTCTGCGATTATTTTTTGACAGCTGAATATCAAAATCTCCACAATGGTATGATATTGTTCACTTTGAACATAAGCTCTCGTGGTTTTACTTATTTTTATCAGTGTTAGACGAACACGCCTCTCCACAATAGTATGGATATTGTCCACTTTGAACATAAGCTCTCATGATTTTGCTTTGGGCTTCCTAGAAGACCTCGTACCAATAGAGAGAGTATTCATTAATTATAAACCCATGATCATTCCCTAAATTAGTGGATGTGAGACTTTCATCATCCAACAGTCAGGACCAATGCTGCGAGCTTTCGGAATACCATGGGATCTTCTTAAAGTAGGGATACATGAATGAACTAAGACTACATCCGAATGATAACGACATCAATTATGAACGGTATCAACAAAGTACACCTTCCTTTTTGAACGGTATCAATTATTATTATTATTCGGCTATTTTTGGGCAAATTTTAGTTTTTTTTTTTTTTTTTTTTTTTTTTGGGTCTAATTTTGGAAGAATGTCTCAATTGTAAAACTATTTCCATAAAATAAAAAACCTTCCTTGTTTATATAATTTCATCCTCCATTAAAACAGAGCAAAAACAGAGCCCATCAATGGAAGAAGTGGCAAGAACCCATCAATGGCGTCATCAAGTACTGATTTTTGCCTTCCCTTTTGGCAGCCATCCGAGCTGCCTTCTCACCCTCGTCCGGCGACTCGCCGACGAGGCTCCAGCTGTGAAATTCTCCTTCTTCAACACCAGCATTTCCAACGCCGCCATTTTCAACGACGGCCGTCGGAATCACAACGTTTTCCCTTACAGCGTCGGCGATGGTTTGCCGGAAGGGTACGTCAGAAAACAGGGAGTGCCGGCGGAACCCGCAGCGCTTTTTCTAAAGGCGGCTGCTGGGAACTTCAGGATGGCGGTTGCGGCCGCGGCGGAGACGGCGGCTGTGGAGGTTCGAGGAGTTGTGAGTGACGCGTTTTTGTGGTTTTCCGGTGAGATTGCGGCGGAGATGAAGGTTCCTTGGGTTCCGGTTTGGGTTCCCGGGCTACGGAGTCTGGTTGTTCATCTTCACACCGATTTGTTCCGGCGAAAACTGGCGGATTCCGGTATTAAAAATTATTTTATTTATTTATTTTTAAATTTTTTATGTTTTTGAAAATAAAACATGAAAATCACAAAATAAAAATTAATTTTGGAAATATTTTTGTTTAATTTTTTTACAAGAACAAGAAATTAGTATTCATAGGCTCTTAATTTTTACATTTTCGGCAGCCTTTGAGAATGAATGTTGACCTAAATTGGTGGTAGAACGATCGAGTTGGTTTGTATTTATTTCATCTAACATATCAGGCTTCCTGTTTGAACGGAAAATTGCTTATCCATACAATTTGTTATCATTTATAAGTAATTTTCGATCAACATTTTATTTGGGTAACAGGAGATGATAAAGAGAAAGTCATCGATTTCCTTCCTGGGTTTGAAGCAATACGTAAAGTTGACTTACAAGAAGGCGTAGTGCACGGAGATTTAGAATCACCCTTTGCAAATATGTTACGTAAGATGGAGATTCATTTACTGAAAGCCTCTGCCGTCGTCGTAAACAGTTTCAAAGAAGCCGAGCCCGAGATGTTCGACATTCTAAAACCAATGCTTCAAAAGTTGCTCACGATTGCACCACTTAACATAACACCATCGACATCGATTATTGCCGACGAGCACGGCTGTCTCGAATGGTTAGACAAGCAAAAGCCAATGTCTGTGGCATACATATGCTTCGGTACTTTTTTAGCACTCCCCCCTCACGAGTTAACGGCGTTGACCGAGGCGTTGGTCGAGAGTAGGGTTCATTTTCTATGGTCATTTAGGGGGAACCCTAAGGAGAGCTTCTCTAAGGAGTTCCTTGAAGTAGTTGATGTGCAAGGGAAATTAGTGCCATGGGCTCCCCAAACAAGAGTGTTGGCACATCCTTCAGTTAGGGTTTTTATAGCTCATTGTGGATGGAACTCTGTTATGGAGGCTATAATGGCTGGTGTGCCTATGATATGTAGGCCCTTTGTTGGGGACAATGCCCTTAATGCAAGGACAATGGAGTTTCAATGGAAGGCTGGCTTAGGGCTTCAAGATGGAATATTCACAAAGGATGAAGTAATGAAGGCAATGAACTCGATCTTCGACCCTTATAAAGGGTCTGAAATAAGTCGGAATCTTAACACGCTTAAAGATCTAGCTCTTGAAGCTGCTCGACCTGAAGGGAGTTCAGCTAAAAACTTCAATTCTTTGGTCGAGTTACTTACCAAGTAGCTAGGTACCTAACTTTTATTTTGATCTTTGAACTTTTAAATATCATGTTTCAATCTCTCGGCTTTTGATTACTTTAAGTGTTCGATTGTTGTATTGTGAAAATCTTTATTTTAGTCGTTAATATGTTCATATTTTGGTATTGTAATATAGATAATGTAACAATTTAACATACTTACCGTCTAGTTCACTCTCACACATAACGAATCGAAGTGATACGTAACGAACCGTGAGCTGTTACAAATGATATCAGAGTCAACATCCAGTGGTGTACCAGCGAGAACACTGGTTCCCAAAAGGGGTGGATTGTGAGATCTCACATCGGTTACAAAGAGGAATGAAACACTCCTTATAAGGATGTGGAAACCTCTTCCTAGGAGATGCGTTTAAAAACCATGAGACTGACAACAATACGTAACAGTCAAAGCAGATAATATCTACTAGTGTTGGGCTTAAACTGTTGTAAATGGTATCAAAGCCAGACACCAAATAGTGTACCAGCGAGGACGTTGACCCCCAAAAGAGGTGGATTGTGAGATCTTGGGCTGTTACAAACAGTATTAGAGGTAGACACCGAGCAATGTGCCAGCAAGGACGTTGACCTTTAAGGTGGTGGATTGTCAGATCTTGGACTGTTACAAATGGTACCAAAGGCAGACATCGAGCGGTGTGCCAGTTAGGACGTTGGCTCCCAAGGGGGTGGATTGTGAGATCTCACACCGGTTGCAGAGGGGAACGAAACATTCCTTATAAGGGTGTGGAAACCTCTCCCTACGAGATGTGTTTAAAAACCATGAGGCTGACAGCAATACGTAAGGGGTCAAAACAGATAATATCTACTAGTGTTGGGCTTGAACTGTTACAAATGGTATCAGAGCCCGACACCAAACAGTGTACCAGCGAGGACGCTGACCCCCAAAAGAGGTGGATTGTGAGATCTTGGGCTGTTACAAATAGTATTAGAGGTAGACACCGAGCAATGTGCCAGCGAGGACGTTGACCTTCAAGGTGGTGGATTGTGAGATCTTGGACTGTTACAAATGGTACCAAAGGCAGACATCGAGCGGTGTGCCAGTTAGGACGTTGGCTCCCAAGGGGGTGGATTGTGAGATCTCACATCGGTTGCAGAGGGGAACGAAACATTCCTTATAAGGGTGTGGAAACCTCCCCCTAGGAGATGTGTTTAAAAACCATGAGGCTGACAACAATAGGTAATGGGTCAAAACAGATAATATCTACTAGTGTTGGGCTTGAATTGTTACAAATGGTATTAGAGCCCGACACCAAACAGTGTACCAGCGAGGACGTTGACCCCAAAAGAGGTGAATTGTGAGATCTTGGGCTGTTACAAATAGTATCAGAGGTAGACACTGAGCAATGTGCCATCGAGGACGTTGACCTTTAAGGTGGTGGATTGTGAGATCTTGGACTGTTACAAATGGTACCAAAGGCAGACATCGAGCGGTGTGCCAGTTAGGACGTTGGCTCCCAAGGGGGTGGATTGTGAGATCTCACATCGGTTGTAGAGGGGAACGAAACATTCCTTATAAGCGTGTGGAAACCTCTCCCTAGGAGATGTGTTTAAAAACCATGAGGCTGACAGCAATACGTAATGGGTCAAAATAGATAATATCTACTAGTGTTGAACTTGAACTGTTACAAATGATATCAGAGCCAGACACCAAACAGTGTACCAGCGAGGACACTGACCCCCAAAAGAGGAGGATTGTGAGATTTTGGGCTGTTACAAATAGTATCAGAGGTAGACACCGAGCAATGTGCCAGCGAGGACGTTGACCCTCAAGGTGGTGGATTGTGAGATCTTGGGCTGTTACAAATGGTACCAAAGACAGACATCGAGCGGTGTGCCAGTTAGGACGTCGGCTCCCAAGGGGGTGGATTGTGAGATCTCACATCGGTTGCAGAGGGAAACGAAACATTCTGTGAAAACCTCTCCCTAGGAGATGTGTTTAAAAACCATGAGACTGACAATAATACGTAACGAGTCAAAGCATATAATATCTACTGGTGTTAGGCTTGAACTGTTACAAATGGTATCAGAGCCCGACACCAACCAGTGTACCAGCGAGGACGCTGACCCCAAAAGAAGTGGATTGTGAGATCTTGGGCTGTTACAAATAGTATCAGAGGTAGACACTGAGCAATGTGCCATCGAAGACGTTGACCCTCAAGGTGGTGGATTGTGAGATCTTGGGCTGTTACAAATGGTACCAAAGGCAGACATCGAGCGGTGTGCCAGTTAAAACGTTTACTCCCAAGGGGGTGGATTGTGAGATCCCACATCGGTTAAAGAGGGGAACGAAACATTCGTTACAAGGGTGTGTAAACCTAAACCGTGAGCTTGATGGGACGTGTAACGGGTTAAATCAGACAATATCTGCTAACGGTGGACTTGAAATAAACATGCATTAACACAATTATTCACACCATTTACAAAATTTAGTAATCTCTCTCTCTCTCATCACATTTTATATCCATAAACACAAACATAAACCAATCCCCTAAAGAGTGTAACCAAGAACTTCAAAATCCTGAAGAATCCCATCGGATTGAAGAGCTGAAGTAGTCTCCCAAAGGTTTGAAGCAGCTGCAGAATTTGCATCAAAATCATTACACCACCAAAACAAACTCTCTTGACAATCATTCATTTCCTTCGCGGCCGAGCTCGAACCGACCGGACTCTTCCCCGTGCACCCTTCCAGATTGCACTCACCATTGACAAGGCTCCCATCGGCCGACACCGGAGGCCAGAGCGTGGAGGTGCTGTCGAAAGAGAAGGCGGTTTGAAAGCCTTGAAGCTGCTTTTGAAGCTGGAGCCTTTCCATGACGGAGCTTGTCACTGTCTGTGCAGTCTTTCTCGAGCTGACACGTTTGGGAGTTCCGAGCAGTTTCTTCTTCAACCTTGTGTTCCAGTAGTTCTTTATGTCGTTGTCTGTTCTTCCCGGTAACTGAGCTGCAATTATTGACCACCTAAAAGCAAATAAATGGAGATTTTTTTTAGCATTATCTTAGCAGTCTCTTAGATTCAACGATGGTTTATTAATTATTTCACATGGGTTTGTTAAAAGAATGCATTTTTATATTGAAACCCGTTGGCTAATTAAGGAAACGATCGTGGGTTTATAAGCAAAAAAACAAAGCTATGAAAGGTTATGCTCAAAGTAGACAATATCATATCATTGTAGAGGTTCGTGATTTCTAACATGGTATCAGAGTTATGCCTCTAACTTAGTCATGTCAATAAAATCCTCAAAGGTCGAACAAAGAAGTTGTGACTCTCAAAGGTGTAGTCAAAAGTGACTCAAGTGTCGAATAAATGGTGTACTTTGCTCGAGGGCTCCAAAGAAGGAACCAAGCCTTGATTAAGGGGAGGTTGTTCGAAGGCTCCATAGGTCTCAGAGGAGGCTCTATGGTCCTACTTTGTTCGAGGGGGAGGATTGTTGAGGATTGTTGGGATGGAGTCCCCACATTAGCTAATAAAACGTGATTCCTAACAGAACTTTTACCTGCTACCAATGCTTACGAAGAGTTTACAAATGATATCGTCTTCTTCTTCAGAGAATCCACCATGTTTGATATTCGGTCTCAAGTAATTGAGCCATCGGAGCCTGCAACTCTTCCCGCACCGCTTCAACCCTGCAAATATTCAACCATTTTCGGAATCAAAAACCTTCCAAAGGAAAAAGTTGGGACTTTTATTTTGGTTTGTAAGGAACCTATTTTGTTGGGAAGAGCAATCCAATTGCCACCAGTCCCATGAAGTTGGATATAAGCCTTGAGCTTCTCATCTTCTTCAGGCGACCATGGCCCTTTCTTTACGTTGTCTTTGTCACAGCATGGTGCTCGCCCCATCTTCTTCTCTCTCTCTCTCTCCAATCTTAAGTGAATGTTTTTGGGAAGACCCTTTAATTTATAGCTTACAAATCCCCCAACAAAACTCTCTTTCTATCCCTTTTTTTTTTCAATAAAGAAAGAAAAATATTATATTTATAAATAGCGAAGAACGATACGCCTCGAAGGTATGCTTACAAAAGCTAGCTCATACCGTGTCTCTCACAAAACGTTAGTTGCAACTAAGTGTAATATTTCAGGCCCAGAATTTAGATCAGGGTTTGAAATTTGAATTCAGATGGTCCCGATATTCCCCTGCGACATGGTCATGTTACTTATTTCCTGCGACATGGTCACGATATTCCCACAGACCAAGATAGATTCTTTCAGCATGTTTTGTCGTTACTCACATGAATCCTAGGAAAAATTCTCAAGAGCTCACCCAATATAGAATTGTTTAAAACAAAGTAAGTAACTTTGGAGTTCCTATGATTGAACCACTAATATATGTAGTAACTTTCATTTCTTTTAAGTTTTCTTTAGTTTTTCTATTCTCAATGTGAGATTTCACATCAATTGGAGAGAGGAACGAACACCAGCAAGGACGTTGGGCCCCGATGGGATGGATTGTGAGATCCCACATTCGGTTGGAGAGGATCGAATGCCAACGAGGATGCTAGGCCTCGAAAGAGGGTGGATTGTGAGATCTCATATCGGTTAGAGAGAGGAACAAATGTCAGCGAGGATTCTAGGCCACGGAGGAGGGTGAATTGTGAGATCTCACATCGATTGGAGAGAGGAAGGAATGCCAATGAGGATGCTGGCCCCTTGAAGGAGGGTGGATTGTGAGATCCCACATCGTTGGAGAGAGGAACGAATGCCAACGAGCATGCTAGGCCCTGAACGAGGGTGGATTGTGAAATCCCACAGGGGAGGAGAACGAAGAATTCTTTATAAGAGCATAGAAACCTCTCCCTAGCATACGCGTTTTAAAATTTTTGAGGGGAAGCTTGAAAGGAAAAACTCAAATAGAATAAAATCTACTAGCGGTGGACATGGGCCGTTACGCTCAAGATCGCTCTCATTCAGATGTGATTTTCTGTACATTCATCTATCCCTTCTTTACTCCTCGGGTGTCGTATGTGCGGTTGGATTAGTTCATAAGTTTATCTTTAAATGCATGCAACTCGACAAAGTACAACACAAATTTTTCTCAATCCTTTAGTTTTTTCATATTAAATTGAATTGCTTTTTGGGTTTTATAATTAGTTTATTGTGATTGGAATTATTGCCCAAATTATTTCAAAATAATTAAAGAGAATCAATCTCTTCCTTATTGTCTCTATTATGCCTTTAATGTATTCCCATGCCAACCATAATCCCTTTAACTTTATGTTCTATTTTGATCTGGCTTCAAACTATTATTAGATCTCTAAGAATTTAAACGTTCAAGTATTTTTCATATCGAAAAAATCGAGCATATGAAGGGAATTAGATTTTTAAGCGTTCTATGAATACCCATGTGGAACGTTCAACATCAACGTTGAAGATTAATTGATATTTTCGACGTCTTTTATAAATACCGAAAAAAACAAAATATGCCCTGTGATGTCCCATATTGGTTGGGGAGGAGAACAAATCACCATTTTAAACGGTGTGGAAACCTTCCCCCTAGCAGACACGTTTTAAAGCCTTGAGGAGAAGCCCGAAAGGGAAAACCCAAAAAGGACAATATCTGCTAGTGGTGTATCTGGACCGCTACATGCCCACATGCCCATATACCAACACGAGTCCTTTCAACATGTTTATTCTTCACTCACGTGCTTTTTAAAAAAAATTAGAAGGTTTACCCACTATAGAATTTCTATAAACCAAACACGTTTATCGTTTAATTTTGAAGTTTCTATTTGTAAGATTCCACATTGATTGGGGAACGGAACGAATCATCTCTTATAAGGGTGTGAAAAACTCTCCCTAGTAGACGCGTTTTAAATTCGATACGTAATGGGCAAAAGTAGACAATATCTGCTGGCGGTGGTCTCAGCCTATTAGACTATAATTGAGCCACTAAAAATGATGGTGATTCTTGTTGGAATAGGTAGATATCACTTTCATTTGAACCGGGTATCAGTTTATTCATGTACCTGTCTTTTAGTTGAACATCACAACTCATTTACTTATGTCAATCATTTAAGCCATAAATTGATGATATGAAATTTATTTAAACCAACCATTCTCTTGGAGTTTACCTAAAACATGATAGTCAAAGTTTGACTTAAAATCAAATTAGTAAATTCAATTGTTTTATAGCTATCATTTTTTTTTTAATGTCATTTATTAATGTTGTAAATTTAAGTGTCGAGATAGGTCGAGTGTGGGTTGCCGAATCAAACTCAGGCACGAGTCAGACAATCCGGAACGTGTAATTCTACTGGTTGTCTGATGTGTGATCCTCTCTCCTTGCGACATGTGTCTATTTCTCATTCGAATGCATAGGTTGCATGCGTGCGCAACGCGTATTCTTCGAATATTCGCTTGCGAATGCAATTTTTGCAGAAATCGATGAATTTTTCGATTAAACATATTTTCTTCACATTTTCATATCTTTTCATACAAAACTCGAATCAATTTGATTTCTTCACATAACTTGTAGAGTTTGAATCCATCTACTCGTAATTTATTATCAACTACAGCTGAAATAATCGAGTCCAAAATTCTTCCAAAACTAAAAACTTACCAATCTTGCAGTTTCTTGACGATCACTGAAACATCGTTTTTTTGACCCGAATCAAGCCCATCTTCAGAAATCTCTCCAATATCAATATACTAAAAACTTCTTAGTTAAAAAAAAAAAAAAAAAGCTCTCGAAGTTTAAGGAAAACTCAAATCAAGAACTTGGAACATTTACATTCAGTTCTTTCTCGATTCTTGACAGAATTGAACGATTCAAATGCTCATAATAGATGTCCTCGATCTACTGAACATTTCTTGTGAAGAAACTCCAACGAAACCTGACTCCAAACGAGTGAATTTCCCTGATAACCCTAAAAAGCTAGGTTTTTAATACTAATTAAATAATGGCAAGAGGAAATTAAAATAGATTATCCCTAATTAAATCCCATTAAAAAAATAATGAAAATGATTTATTGGGATCCTCGAGATCAAAGAAATTACAACTCTATTGTCTTTGTCATTTCTCTTAACCAAGGAATCAAACCCAATTTGATTATTACTATTAATTTGAACAAGCTTATATTATATGATTGATTCATTGAAATGTGTACCATAATTTTGTATTACTAACTTCACTTGTGATTATTTGTGTACCAAACCTAATGTTTTTTTTTTAATTATATGGTTTTTCCAATATGATTAATGTAACGTTTTCGTGTTTTTTTTTTTTTTTTTTTTTTTTTTTTTTTTTTTTTTTTTTTTTTTTTTT
>NC_036644.1:7532626-7630856 GCF_002806865.2 Cucurbita pepo subsp. pepo | reverse complement strand
TTTTTTTTTTTTTTTTTTTTTTTTTTTTTTTTTTTTTTTTTTTTTTTTTTTTTTTTTTTTTTTTTTTTTGTAGTTTTAAGGTGTTTCTGGTTAGATTATAAATTTAGTCGATAAATTTTGATTGTTGAGTCTGTTTAATCAGGTGTTTCGTTAGCAGATATTGTCTTTTTCGGGCTTTCCCCTCGAGGCTTTAAAACACGTCTGCTAGAGAGAGGTTTCCACACCGTTATAAAGGGTGTTTCGTTCTCCTCCCCAACTGATGTGGGATTGTGGGATCTCACAATCCACCCCCCTTCATAGCCTAGCGTCCTCGCAGACACTCGTTCCTTTCTCCCATCGATGTGGGACTCCCATCAAATCCACCCCCCTTTGGGCCCAGCGTCCTTACTAGCACACTACCTCGTGTCTACCCCCTTCAGGTAATAGCCTCCTTGCTGGTACATTGCTCGGTGTCTAGCTATGATACCATTTGTAACGGTCCAAGTCCACCGCTAGCAGATATTCTCCTCTTCAGACTTTCCCTTTCGAGTTTCCCCTCAAGACTTTAAAACGCGTCTGCTAGGGTTTCCCATCAAGACTTTAAAACGCGTATGCTACGAAGAGGTATCCACCCTTATAAAAGGTGTTTTGTTCTTCTCTCCAATCGATGTGAGATTGTGAGATCTCACAAGTTATGAACTTGTTTGAGTCAAGATTAGTTCAAATGAATGAAAACCATAGAGATAAATAAGTTCATACGAGTTCATTTAAAACATATCCATCGACTTTAATAGATCATATGGATGTAAAAGAAACTGAAATGAATTGGAAACATCTCTCATCTCAAAAACATCTAAATAACAACGGTCAAATAGTCAAATAGGTCGAGAAGAAAATGTTCGAGATCTAATTCGAGTTGAATCAAACCAATTCGAACACATCAAAAGTACTTCCGAACCAATAAATTCCTCGGCTTCTTCTATTACCATGAGACCCGAAAAAAAATGAAAATGTTATCAGACGAACTCTAATTCAATAGTGAAAGCACTCACTGATGCTCGACAACAGAAAGACAATCTACGAGTTCGATAGAAGGACCTTGCACGTACGAGGTCGATCATTAGGCATATACCACAAGAAACAGACATAACAAAACGAACCAAACTCACCCAAATGAACATCTCTTCTTCTCAAAACTCAAAACTTATATGTATAATAAATTTAATTAAGTTTCATCTCAGATCCATGGAAGAACACTGTAGACTTGTAGCAGTATCATTCCCTTCACCAAACATGATCTTTTCANAAGAAACAGACATAACAAAACGAACCAAACTCACCCAAATGAACATCTCTTCTTCTCAAAACTCAAAACTTATATGTATAATAAATTTAATTAAGTTTCATCTCAGATCCATGGAAGAACACTGTAGACTTGTAGCAGTATCATTCCCTTCACCAAACATGATCTTTTCAATTTCATCCCCCAACTCTCTTTTATTTACAAAAACTCCCACCACAGAAGTGAAAAATAACAAAGGAAAAACAAAAACAACAGGTTTCCCAGAAAACTATAGCAGAATCAACATATATATATATATATATATGTATCGTACCATACCGTACGCTTCGAACGGCAAAATCCCAAGTGAAATCCTGAGCCAAAGAGTTACAGAAGATACATCAGGCAACCTCGAATGCACAATACGAGTACGAGTACGAGCACGAGAAAATTAAGGCTTACATTCGCATTGCATATCATGGATATCTCCTCATATCTGTACTTGTTGTAGGGCTCCCAGCAATGCAATGACCTTAGTTTGTAGGGTAATAGCCTAAAGAAAAGGGTTCCACAAGAGAATGACTTCAAATCTAATAGCCTTCTTACACTTTGTGAGAACCAGCAAGTGGCCTAAAAGTTGCAAAAATTATGCTTTCAATCATTTAAAAAGTCTCCTTTTTGCCAATTCTTGGCTTAGCCTATGAATGGGAACAGTGGATGGGTTGTGTTCAAGGTTACAACTATTTCACATTCATTGCAGCTGCCATGTTCCTTAGCTTCTGAGAGATTTCTGAAAATGATGGCCTCGTTGCTGGGTCCGAGTCCCAACAGCTCGACATTAAAGCCTTCCATTCTGGGTCGCACCATGTCGGGATTTCTGGACGTAACGAATTGTGCACGATTCCTCCTGTAAACAACGAATACGAAGATTCATTACAACAAGAGCTTCATTCGCCCACTTTACACCCTACCTATACTTTACTTGCCCCCGACTCGTAACACACAATATTCTAGATAAATAGCTACGCCCGTTTGGGTCTTGCCTTGACTCGTACTTTAGTTGAGAAGAACGAAAGAAAATACATGTAACAGCTCAAGCCCACCGCTAGCAGATATTGTCCTCTTTGGACTTTCCCTTTCGGGCTTCCTCTCAAGGTTTTTTAAAACGCGTTTGCTAGGAAAAGGTTTCCACACCCTTATAAAGAATGTTTTGTTCTCCTCTCCAACCGACGTGGGATCCACAATACAACAGCATACAAAAAACAGCAATAGAAATAATTTTGTTCGCTCTGATACGTGAATAGAGAAATTGCTTGAAATGAAAAAAATGAATGCATAGCATATAGATAAGAGAGACTCATAGGTCGGTGCTCACCGATTATAGAAGCACAATGCATATCTGAATATGGTTCGTCTCCCGTGAGCAGTTCCCACATAACTATCCCGAACGAGTAAACATCAATCTTTATTCAGATAAAAAGGTTGTTCAGTATACAGATAAAGCTTTAAAAATGTACTAAAACAAAATCGAAAGCTTAAGAAAAGGATGATCGTACCTTCTCTGTGACCATATTACTTTTCCCGCTAAGAAGCTCCGGTGCCATCCATGGCAAAGTTCCGCGAACCCCTCCCGATACTAACGTGTGTTGTCTCACCTTTGACAATCCCAAATCACCAATCTAAAACACCGTGCACAAAGTATGTTAATTCGGTATCCGGGTCCTTCCCGAGACACAAAATTCACCCCGACTTCAGCCCTCACCCACAGAACAGGTAATATTATTCACAAAGTTAGCTCAGTATACCTTGCAAACAGGCCTATGAGGGTCTCTCATATTCACTAAAAGGTTTTCACATTTCAAATCGAAATGTACGATGTTCTTCCCGTGCAAATACTCCATCCCAAATGCAGCATCCATCGCTATAATGAGTCGTTTACGACGATCGATGGTCCTACAAAAAGGTCGTATTTATGTCATATCACATGTAGGATTAACTATCGAAACGGTTTGAACATTAAATACCTTCAATAAAAGAGCAAATGATCTTTAAGGAAGTAAATTACCTGTCCTTCTTGTGCAAAAATTGTTTCAACGATCCATTCACCATGAATTCTGTTACTGTTGCTAAGGACCCATCAGGTCCATCACGAACGATACCGTAAAAGGCGACAACGTTTGGATGGTGTAAAGAACTTAACATCAAAGCTTCCTTCCAAAAATCCGCTATCTGTTACGGGAAAAAAGTAAAAATCAAAATCACTGAGTCATTCATTCAATGGAACCATAAATGGCTAGTGGAAGGAAGAGCAATAAGTTCAAGATTCTACCAGACGTTCCCTTTCCGAGGGCCGACCAGAAAAACAGCTAGCTTTGATCCTCTTTATTGCGACATCCGAACCTCTCCATTTCCCATGATAAACAGCACCATAGGTTCCCGACCCGAGTTCACGAATCTCCTCCAGATCATCGTTTTTAATCGTCTGAACAACAAACACAAGGAAAAAGAATCAACGCATAAGAAAAGTCGTAATGAACGCAAGGAATAGCCAAGAGCGTTCCAGGAAATCGACCATAAGTACGAGGTGAAAGAAGATGAGCATCATTACTTGTAATCCTCTTGATATTGCTTCTGCTTCTGCCTTTGTTGGCTCAATTCCAGAGCTTTGATTGTCATTCTCAGTTTCCAACTCGGGTTTCTCGTGCGCATTCTGTATGCCAAATAAAACAACAAAAACATAAACAACACGAAAAAATATCGTCGAACGAGAGAAAATTGCTTAATTGCTTAGTCCTAATCAAGGAGTCTACCTCGTTTGCAGCCTCTTTTTTGTCGATTGAATCAGGTCTCCCTGAAGCTGTTTCTTCAATCATTGCCCCTTCAGATACTTCCAATGCTGCTCGCTTCACAGATGCAATCAACTCGGGTAAAAATCTCAGACGGTCGACAGAAAGTTTTGGCTCTTCTAGAGTCTCCTCGGCCGGTTCCAAGCTATCACCGTTCTCTACTGCATCGTTCATGCAATTTGAATTTAACAGTTCAGGGGGTGCGACCTTGGAATATGTATCATCAGTGTTTTTCTGCTCTTGATGAGAAACAGTGTGTACATCGGCGATGTCAACTTTCCCCATATCGGTTACGACGTGTCTGTCTCCTTCTACAGGCACAATTTTTCTTTCCATCATCATAGCTTCATTAACCACACTAACCGCACTCGGTTGTGGATTTTGGCTAGAATGAAACGGTGCAACAACTTTTTCATGAACAAATCCTGAAGAAGAATCCGACCACTGCGCAGACGAGTCGACCAGGTTTACCTTATCTAGATGTGGTAGGATATGTTCCATAATAGTGGAGTTAGTCTTCGAAACATGCGGAGGTAAATGCTCTGAACCAGTTGCTCCGTCGATACCCAACATTTTTTGTGAGGATTCATTCCAAGGATTTTGGTGGTCCATGCCGATATGAATCCGTGGACTACCCTCCTGCATACCTCTGATATATCCCGGATTTACAGTAGCATTCCCGTGCTGAAGGGAAACGGATCCATCATAAGGGGGAGAAATATGCAATGGATTCTGAACATTTCGCCACAAGGCATTTCCAGGCGGGATTTGCCTGTGTGCCATCGGAAGATCTCCTCCATATCCATACGACATATTCATATAGCCAACGCCACGATCTTCAGCAGGAGGAACACACATATGCGGTCCGCTAGGCAAAACTGGGTCACGAAACACCTCATCATGAAAATTCGGGGAAGCATGGTAGCCATCAGTTACATTACTTTGTGTAGGAGGAAAATTTGAACCAGAACCATCCACAATGTAGTGATCATTCAATCGTCCCACTCCAGAAACATGTGCTCTCGTGTCACCCCCCCGAACACTCATCTGATGCTGCATAATCCATCCTCTCTCGTGGGGAGGTGTGTCATTATAAGCAGGTCGATGATCGTTAATATTTTGCTCATTTGGGAAATTACCATGACGAAACTTCATGTCGGCTTTTTGCATCAGGGCCTCCCTATTCTGAGGGTATTCAGGAGGAAGTCCATTTAACATCGTAGCTTGCTCCACGGGTGTTTGATACCGATGGAAATTGGCTCGGCACTTTTCACAAGAACTATTCGCATCAGGAACACCATGTCCGTGTAATATATTACCCGGAAAACCTGACTTTTCAGTAATTGTTCCATTTGGCATCCAGACAACATTCTCGTTATATAGCGGTTGATGTTCATACATGTGTTGGTGAGTCATTTGCTGCCTCGCATAGTCTTCAGGCATTCTTTCCAAATATTTATCTGGGAACTCCGGGAATGGCATACGGTACCGTGCGGATGGAGAAGATGGATATTCGCTGACTGGTCTTGAATCAAACGGACCGTGATGCCTGGGTGAAAGTAAAGCAGGACTCCATGGAGCTTCCATTTCACCATACCTTTGAGTTACAGATTGTTGTTGCTGCCCAGATCCAACATGAGGAATTGTGAGCTGATGCAGGTGATATTGTGACAACGGCTCGCAACTCCTCTGGGAGTGAAGACTACCTTCGATATTCAACGGATTCAAAAAATGTTCTGACCCGTGCACATCGTCTATGCCATTGATTACAGGGGAATCTGGCTGCTGCTGTCTAACAAAATCATTAATGTCATTTGAATTATTAAGGGCATCCACATATCGTCTCTCGGTATTCCTCTCATCGCCATCGACAAACGACAAAGAACCATCTTGATCAGGATGCGAAAACAAGAATATCCTGAGCCTAGTGAACCCGTCTCCCGAACCCACCTTATCATACTCTTCCATCATGTTAATCACATCATCATCATTCACAACAGACACAAGAGCATCAAGATCCTCATCTGGTTGCTGGTACTTCAACACAGCAGCCCCTTCATAAAGTTCCTTCATCTTAATCATCAACTCCTCATATGTCGTATCCCTCGGAACGCTCACAATCCTCGTCTCGCCCCCAACATACCGAAGCTTACTATCTTGGGGTCGAGGCATTATATTCCCCAAGAAACTACACAGGAATTTAACACGTGGGGTTTCATCATTCGAACCAGGATTCGAGACTGGTGACGAATTAGGAGCTGAGCTTTGCGTCGTCGTCGGGCTATCCATCTGTTTACAGCCTGATATTCGAATGTCACTAATCGATACAATTCTTACTCTTGCCCAAACATGTATATACTCAAATCACACACCACAACAATAGCACAAACCAAAAATTCGTAATCAACCCAGAAATCAACTCATCAACGAGCCAAATTCTTCAGTTTCTCAATACCCATTTGATAAATCATCAGGAATCAAAAAAAAAATCCCGACAAAATCATTCTAAAAGGGTTTCTTCAAAAACAAAAATCGCAACAAATCAACCAAAACAAGACCAGAATCATTAAAAAACAACGCCTACAAGGAACCCCAGAAACCAAAAACAATGGAGAAATCCTAAAAACAGATCAAGAGATCATTAAAATCCTCGAAGTAACAAAGAAGCGGGGATTATGGGTGTCGAAGAACGAATCAAACAGCACTAGGGCAATGAAAAACTAACAACCCCATATGGGAATTCGAGGCTAAACAGTATTCGTTCACAACTAAAATGATGCATAATCATCCTCCTCCTTTGGAAAGGAACAAAAAAAACTTACAGGGTACTGAATTTGGGGAGTCCGAGGTAGAGAGTGACCATCCCCAGACAAAAGGAGTACGAAATAACGATGAAACTAAGAAGATTATTGGAATGGATTGGAAAAGACGACCGCCATAGACGCTGTTTTCCCCCCCTTTCTCTGATTCAGAGGAGGATGGTTGTTCGAAGCGAAGATGCGATCCCTGTTTGCCAGGTAGCGTCCCACGTGGCACCACCTGGTTTTTGCATTCGTATCAGCATCTTATTTATCTCCTCCAAGGATATGCCATTGCCATTGCCATTATTTACCACTTTTTGGCTTCAATTTGGCTTATTGCCATTGCCAACACAATTACCCATTACCCATTACCCATTACCCATTACCCATTACCCACCATTTCAGGACTTCCAATATTTGCCCTCTTCATTTACAACTCTCTCCCTTTCATCTTTGCTCATCTATCTCTCTACTTCTCTATAGTTTTCTCACTTTTCCCATGTCCCGGGTTATATCTCCGATGCCAAAACGAGCATTACTCAAAGATTAGATGTAACGGTCCAGATCCACCACTAACAGATATTGTTCTCTTTGGACTTTTCACTCGAGGCTTTAAAACGCATTTGATGAGGAAGACTTCCCCACCCTTATAAATGGTGGTTTGTTTGGTTGTGGGACATCACAATCCACTCCCCTTTGGGGTCCAGCGTCCTTGCTGGCACTCTTTCCTTTCTCCAATAGATGTGAGACCGCCCCCAAATCCACCCCCTTTGGGGCCCAACGTTCTTACTGGCACACCGCCGTGTCTACCCTCTTCAGGGAACAACGAGAAGGCTGACACATCGTCCGGTGTCCGGCTCTGATGCCATTTGCAACGACCCAGATCTACCGCTAGCAGATATTGTCTTCTTTGGGCTTTCCCTTTCGGGGGGTTTAAAACGTGCATGCTAGGGGAAGGTTTTCACACGGTTTGTTCTCCTCCCAACCAATGTGGGACATCACATTATAGGTGTTTAAAAATCCTAATGACCCAAAAAATTCGATCAACACAACCCAATTCATACTGGGTTGTGAACTTATTTGAGCTGAGTTGAGCTCAAATAAATGAAAACGATAGGAATTATATTGGCTCATAGGCTCCCCTAAAACTAAACCATGGTTAATTTTAAAAATTATTATATATGCATATATTATGTTAATATAATTTTTAACTATTTTTTAATATATAAATATTTTATTTAAAAGTTTGAATAAATGACTCGAACAACTCAATCAAAAAAGATCTCGTAATCCACAAATTAAAGATACCTAGTTTTCTCGAGGTTAAATATTCAAATTTCTATCTATTAGGTCAGGGTTGAACCAACCCATAACATTACAGTTCACAAACTGAGCCAAATTTTTTGTTCGTTGGAAGTCTAACTCAACCCAAATTGAGAAGAAAAAAAGTGACTCGACTCAACTTTTACGGTTTGAGTTGGGGAATCGAGGGGGTTTGGATGAGTAGGTCATTTGAGGACATACGTAAACAAATTTAATTTTGAAAAACTATATATATAAAAATAAAGTTAATATAAATTATAAAATAATTTTAAGATTAAGTATGAGATCTAAATTTAGGCATTTAAAAGTATATTGACGAGTATCATTCCCGTATCTTTTTTTGCCGACTATACCTCGTTTTCTTTTAATCTAGTAAATAGGAGGAGAGCCTAGTAAATAAGAGGGTTATAGTAATTAATGAAATTACTTTTACCTACAAAAAAATCTCGTTCAAATATTAATTTAAAAGGAATATAGTCGTTACTTTTAGATCTAACTATTGAGAGTCTGATCGAAGTCCGACATTAGCAATGAAAAAGAAAGATCACGAGTATGTAAGAAACAATATCTTCGTTGGTATGAGATGATGGATATAGAGATATTGGAAAGATCTGTTATTCCTAACGCTAACACAAAAATTGTTAATACTGTCAACGATCCTATTGCAGAATGACATGAAAAAAAAAATAGAAGCGTTCGTGAGATGAGATGAAAAACATACTTAGGGGCCAACATGAAATTTGTTGAATGTTCGTGTTTTTAACGCTTTAATACAATAAACTAATACAACTAACCCGATAGAAAGAAAAAAAAAAAATGAACGATTCATTCATGTAGTGAAAGCAATGAAATCGATTACATTTTATCAAGATCGAAATAAAATTAAAGGTTAAACAAACTTACAATGAATAAATATGGAGGTCGTCATCATAGGTCTTTAAATTCTACGAGCAAATTTCTGAATTTCTAAGTGAAATGTTTTTTTTTCTCGACACAAGAGTTCTATTTATAAATCGTGTTTAAATCATATTAAATTTTAACCGATATTATCTTTAATTAATTTGATTCAAAAATTTAAAATTAAATATATTTTTATCTTTTAATATTTATATATTAAATATTAATTTAAATAATTTGAATCTCAACTAAATATATATTTTTAAAAGTTTAAAATTAAATACATTTTTCTATTTTAATATTTAATATATTAAATATTAATTTAAATGCTTTAAATTAAAACTTATCTCTCGCATAACTAGACGTAACTATAAAGTCGTATGTCGAAATTCATATCAAAATTCCGACCTCTAAGGTTGTGGTCCGAGTCTATCTAGCTCTCTTCGAGCTTGTCTTTGATACTCGTGTTGTCCCTATTATCAAACTCTAACTTTTAAGGTTATGACATGAGTCTGTGTAGCTCTCTTCGAGCTTGTTTTCGATACTCGTGTCGTCTTCCTTCTCTCGAACTTTGTTTATCCATCATTTTGGCTTGAATAAACACTCTGAAACTCCGACTTTTAAGGTTATGGCCAGAGCCTATCCAGGTCTCTTCGAGCTTGTTTTTGATATTCGTGTCGCCTTCATTCTCTCGAACTTTGTTTATGCCTCATTTTGGTTTAAATACACTTTGAAACTCCGACTTTTAAGGTTATGGTCCAAGTCTATCCAGATCTCTTCGAACTTGTTTTCGATACTCGTGTCGTCCCCATTCTCTCGAACTATTTATGCCTTATTTTGACTTGAATAAACACATCTTTTCTCCCTCTCTTAACCAAAAATGGGTCAGGGCACTCCCGGCGGAACCAACCGGCAAGGGATCTTCCCGGTGACTGGAAGCACGAGGACCCCAACAAGAAGGACAAGAAATTTGAGCCAGCGGCGCCTCCGTCGCGCGTCGGCCGCAAGCAGAGAAAACAGAAGGATCCCGACGCCGCCGCCCGTATCCCGACGGTCACCCCTCACACCAAGTGCAAGCTCAGGCTTCTGAAGCTCAAGCGAGTCAAGGACTATTTGCTCATGGAGGAAGAGAAGAATGAAGAAGATAGATCTAAGGTCGAAGACCTTCGTGGCTCGCCGATGAGTGTCGGGAATCTGGAGGAGCTGATCGATGAGAATCATGCGATTGTGTCGTCGTCTGTTGGTCCGGAGACCAGTTGAAGCCTGGATGTGCCATTCTTATGCACAACAAGGTAGGCTTTGTTTCATGTTTCAGTTCATAATCTGCCAATGTTTCATCGCTTTAATTGGACAATCCTCTTCAATTCTACGTTACTAGGCTGTTGTTTTCTTCTCGTTCGTGTGCTATTACTATCAATTTCTCAAGGAGGGCAATCCCAATTCAAGCCAGGGTTTAAACATCAATTCATCCTATGTATGTATATATATAGAGAGAGATAAAAAGGCAGCAGCACAGAGCATTTCAATGAAAGAAGAATCATAGGCAGCAGCACACGCACACACACATATATATATAGAAATGCTCTCTCTCTATATATGTATATAATGCTCTCTCTATATGTATATATAGAGAGAGAGAGCCATATACATATATATGTATGTATATATATAGAGAGAGAGAAGAGTCACAGAGCATTTCAATGAAAGAATAATCATAGGCAGCAGCACATACATCTATATATATATGTATGTGTGTTTATATATATATAGAGAGAGAGATGTGTATGACTATACATATATATGTATAATGCTCTCTCTCTATATGTATATAGAGAGAGAGCTACATATATATGCATATAGAGAGAGAGCCATATACATATATATGTCTGTATATATATATAGAGAGAGAGAGTCACAGAGCATTTCAATGAAAGAATAATCCTAGGCAGCAGCACATACATCTATATATATATATGTATGTATATGTGTGTGTGTGTATATATAGAGAGAGAGAGAGGGAGAGATGTGTATGACTAAAAACTTGAGCTTTTCAACAGATAGAACCAATATCAGAACTGTGGAAATGTTTTCCTTATTCCAGAAAAGGTAAAGCTAGAAGCTGATGAAGCAAAGCAGCAAGCGAGACAGAGCTTGACAAACCAAAGAACACAAACAAATGGAATAAACAAGATGAAAGTGTTTGTGATTCCATACCGAGCGACACCAGCTAAGACAGAGCTTCTGCCATTATGGAGCGATGAGACAACTGTTTCTTGTAAAGCTCTCCGAAAATACGGTACTTAGCGTCATGGTATACCTTCACCTTTGGCTCTGTACACGGATAAATCACCTGCCAGTTGAACCAACAATGGTTAACTCAAAGAAAACTACTAAGCTAAGCTGAATGATCATGAGGAAACAGTTTATGCATACTTGGCCAGCAGCATTCAGGGATTTCATAGCCTCTTGCAGAGTAGAATACTTTCTACTAGCGACCGCTCCAAGAATCGCTGCTCCTAACAGCACCGACTCGTTTTCCCGGGGTAAAATAATAGGACAACCTGCTCACAATCACCAAAATTTCAAAGGTATAAGCTAATTTAGGGAACGATCATGAGTTTATAAGTAAGAAATATATCTCTATTGTGGAAATCTAAAACAAAGTCACAAAAGCTTATGCTCAAAGTGGACAATATCATACCATTGTGGAAATCCGTGATTCCTAACATAAATGACATCCTATAGCCTTCTACATTGTTGTGTTGCGGATATACACTTTCAGTAATATTAGATTTGTCTCAAATTATGGAAAAGAGCAGTCCAAAATGCTTATGCTTAGTTGTTCATGATGCAAATAGAAGAACATGTAAGAAAATATGATGAAGAGGGGGAGGTGAAAAGCAACCAATAATATCGGCGTGCTCTTGAATGAACAATGAATTCTTTGCTAGGCCACCACATGCAAGTAAAGTGTTAATCTGTTGGAGGAGAAACAAAAGTAAAATTACATTCGAGAAAGCATAATGCTGAGACAGATATATAACTTTTGCCCAAGAACCATTTCAAAATCACAAGATGAGATCACCAAATTTATGTGAGGGATACATGTAACCGCCTAAGTCTACCGCTAGTAGATATTGTTCGTTTTGGCTCGTTATATATCACCGTCAGCCTCACGGTTTTAAAACGCGTCTACTAGGGAGAGATTTCTACACCCTTATAAAGAATGTTTCATTCCCCTCTTCAACCGATGTGGGATCTTACAATCCACCCCCGTTGGGGGCTAGCATCCTTGCTGACACACCGCCCGGTGTCTGGCTTTAATACCATTTGTAGCAACTCAAGTCCACCGCTAGCCGATAATGTCCGCTTTAGCCCGTTACGTATCGCCGTTAGCCTCACAGTTTTAAAACGCGTCTATTAGGGAGAGGTTTCCACACCCTTATAAAAATCGCTTCATTCCCCTCTTCAACCGATGTGAGATCTGACAATCCACCCCTCTTGAGGGCCAGCGTCCTCGCTGACACACCGCTTGGTCTTTGACTCTGATACCATTTGTAATAGTCTAAACTCACTACTAGCAGATAATGTCCACTTTGGCCCGTTACGTATGGTCGTCAGCCTCACGGTTTTAAAACGCGTCTACTAGGGAGAGGTTTCCACACCCTTATAAGGAATGCTTCATTCCCCTCTCCAACCGAGGCGAGATCTCACAATACATGAGCAAATGTGGAGGACTCCCCAACATAAAACTATAAGAATTAAACCTAATTAAAGGAGTCAGATGGAAAAGAAGGATAATCCACACAGACATAACTAATACAACATTGCCAAGTATCCAATCCCATTTGTCAAGGATAAAAAAGATAAGTTCACCATACCTTGTGACCATGGGAATTGCAGTGCTCCACAATATGGCGTGTACCATATGCAATAGCCTGTACTGTGGCAAGGTACAAGATAGCCAGCTCTTGCTCGCTTGTGTCAAGTGTTAAGCCATAGATCACTCCTTTAGACTTCGGATCCGAAATGGGAGACCTAATCCATGATGCAATCAAGTTCATGACAATCTATAGAAGGGAAAGGAACAAAAAGTGCTCTTGTATAAGAATTACTCAATGAATGTTTCAGTCATCCATTCACCTATTTCCATGAAAATCAGGAAGTACGTGTGTATCTTCAGTCAAAGCAGCAAGAAATGGACTCTTCAGATCAACCATCAAATCCTCCAACAACTTATTCAAAATATCGAACACAGAGATATCTGGATGGTTAAAAAACAAAGAATTACAGATGAGACACTATCATTAAGCATACCCTACTTTAACCAGGGTAGTCAGGATTAACATTAAAATAAAATAAGCAACAAAAAAGGCCTACTTTGTGAAGCAGCACGATTTGCAAGATGAGGAGAGGCAACATGATTTTGAATTATGTGATCAAGTAGAGCACCAGTAGCACTTTGACCACCTTCAGTGAGCCAATACTCAGGTACCATAGCTGACATTCAGAAAAATAATAGACAAAATACAAAATTCTTAGCCAAATTCCTAGCTTTCAAGATTTGGTTTGTAGTTTGAAAGCACGCGTAAAAAACAGATAACAAAACGAAAACAAAGAAACTCATAACAGAAGGACATTAACTCATTAAGAAAAGTTGCTTTCTCGTTTTAGTATCATACTATATCCACTAAAGATTGTCCTAAGCATAAAATAAGGAAGAAAAAAAATCATTTACTCGTGTCTATAAAACCTCACAACTTCAACCCTGTCGAGAAGACCATCGTAGAAAAACTAAGTTTCTTTCAATATTTTTGAACGAAACGGTAAGGAACACTCACATAGTGAATTTGACACATATTTTTAGTTAAACATGGTTGTTTGGAACAAGGAATAATTTGCACACAACATATCCATTGAAATTTTGATGGTACAAGCATTTTTTTATTATCCTGGTTAGAACAAAGTCCACCATCTCTTTTTAATCTTCAATAGGCAAATATTTAAAATGAAAAAACAGGCCAAAAAAAAAAAAAGGAATTAATTTCAATTATACCTGACCAAAATGGGCCCCAAACACCAGGAATAAAGAGCTTATCCCTTGAGACAGCCATGTGGCAAGTAGATGTTCCACACACCAATGCCATACGATTCAATATCATCTCCTTATCAATCTCTACAACAGGTATTATCAATATGAAAGAATGAAATTCAATAAGGAAAAAGATTAAAAATAGAATATAGGATAAACCACAACCTTTAGAATCAGAATCTTGCACACTTTCCATCACTCCAACTCCACCTGCATGAGCATCAATCAATGAGGTACCAACAGGGATCCCAGCAACCAAACCCAGCTCCTGATAAGCATAAAGAAATAACAATTTCATCAAATTAAAATGACTTCATTAACTTAGTAGATTATTGTAACGACCCAGGCCCACCGGTAGCAGATATTGTTTTCTTTGGGCTTTCCCTTTCGGGATTCCCCTCAAGGCTTTAAAACGCGTCTGCTAGGGAAGGTTTCCACACCCTTATAAATGGTGGTTTGTTCTCCTCCCCAACCAATGTGGAACATCACAATCCACCCCCATTCAGGATCTAGCGTCCTCGACCGCCCCAAAATCCACCCCTCTTTGGGGCCAGCGTCCTTACTGGCACACCGCCTCGTGTCTACTCCCTTTCGGGGAACAGCGAGAAGGCTGGCACATCGTCCGGTGTCTGGCTCTAATACCATTTGTAACAACACAGATCCACTGCTAGCAGATATTGTTCTCTTTGGGCTTTCCCTTTCGGGCTTCCCCTCAAAGCTTTAAAACGCGTCTGTTAGGGGAAAGTTTTCACACCCTTATAAATGATGGTTTGTTCTCCTCCCCAACCAACGTGGACACCACAGTTATTCTTTGCCCTCATTATAACATATCAAAATTTTGGGTACAATATTTCTTACCTTCGCAGCTATTGGAGTCAGACCAGAGCCCAAGGGGTGACCAGGGAATGCTACACTTCTTCCTGATGACATTATACATTGTTAACCAATGAGCACAGAGGAAAAAATAGTTCAAGCCCCATAGAAGGTAGCTCTGCACGAAGAACACGTCAGTGCAAAATGATGGCGGAATTTTAAGTCTTTCATCAATCAAAACACTCAAAACCAAAGTAATTCAACCAGACCTATTTTGGCATGGTGACCATCAACAAGATCTGCTAATCCAATTTCCTCCCAGAAATCATCATCCCATCCACAAGCCTCCATATCTCGAGAATCCTTTTCATTGTACTGTGACATGTGTGCATGACCCAGGTAGGTCCATTTGCACACAGTGGTGCAAAGACTGCGCGTATCATCACCTGTTGCTCTAGAACATGCAGGCGATGACAATGAGGTAAGAGAGGTATCGAAACTTGGGATTATACAAAGCAAGAGGTTTGATTGATTCTTTACCTGTATGACAACCAATCACTCAAATCCATCCACCTGAACACCATCGACCATGTATCTGGTAAATTTTCTTTCACCCAGAGAAGCTGCAAAAATAATCTGTATCATAGCATATTCCATGACTGTGAATCTGTAAAAAAAGGTATATCATGCACTTCATTCAATAGTCAAAGACCAGATTATAGAACAGAAAAATTAGAAACTAGAAACGAAAAAAGAAAAAAAAGAAAAAAGGTGTATCATGAACTTCTCTCAATTGCAAAACATAGAATTTGAGCTCAAAGAACAGTTATTTTGATCCAAAAGCATGTTTTACACTCAGAAAATCAAATCAAGAGAATCACATAGAGTTCGTTGTATGAGAGAAGTCATAGACATTCAGTGATGAAGATAGATCATGAGAATAAATGTTTTATTTTAGCAAAATTACATCATTCCTTTCCGTTTTCATTTCTAACTTGTGTAATTTAAAACCCAAGGATCATAGATTTCAGATATGTCTTATACTAAATAAATGAAAAATGGTTCTTTTTCTGATGCAAATATGTATATCACAAAAAATAACAATGGGATTAAACATCTATTTAGGTACCTTCGGTGGCTGCATCTCAGGGGAAAGAGATCCACCACAGTATTGTAGAACAGTTGAATTGAAAGAATTGATCCTTTCAGCCTGCTCTACTGCTCTATGATCCATCCACACTATTACATTTCTTCTTGAATCACCACTCCAAGACACTGTAACTGGTGAACCATCAGCATCAACTGCCACTGCAGACAAACCATTTCAAATGAAAATTTGTAGAGACTCCATCAAATGCTAATTAAAGGAGTTATGATTTTGTGAGTTGGTCAATCTTTAATAGAGCAAGATAAAATGACCAACTAAATGCATACAGACCAAGTGAGCAGGTAGCAGCAAATCCAAGACCCTTCACTTCCTCCCCTGAGATGTTCGCCTTGGAACATGCTGATTTCACCGCTGCACAGACTGCATGCCAGATATCTGTCGAGGATTGCTGGTTTGAAACAGAAAGCTCATAAATAATCATGCATGCCCCACATGCTATTTTAGGCAGCAAGCCGTCATACAATGTTGAAACTCAATTTCCAATTAAAATACAATCCTAAGAGTTCTACAAAATTGTACGGCCTTTTTGACAATGGCTTCACAGGTTGAGTTAATTGATTGCCATATGGGTTCATGTTGTCTACATATAATGCAATTTTGATTTTTGATCCGCCTGGTACCACCTATTGAGCTCAACTCACTATGAACATTACATTACCTCGATAAAATTTCCATCTTTCCAAATTTGTATTGGGCTGCTGGAAGAACCCAAAAGCTTCCCAGTCTCGTCAAAAATACCTAGAGTAGAAGTTCATAACAATAAATGTTTAACAGTCAGAGAAGGCAATCTGAGGAACCAGAATTTAGATAGGAAGGCTAACAAACATGGACTATAATAGTTTACTTTTCTTATTGAAAACATGGACTCCATTGCCTAGTAACAAACAAACACTTGAAACGAAGCTAACTACAAGTTAATTGCCAGTAGAGCGCACAATTCTTTACTGATTTTGGTCAAAACAAGTATAATAAATCTCTCTTCAGGCACTTCTCAATGATTGAGAAGCATCCAATCAAGTCCCCGACCCCAACCAAGCAACCAATGTAGGAAATGAAGGGCTCATATGGCCCAAAACTGATCTCTCTACTTAGAAAAATTATTGAATGAGGCCACCATACTTAGCTATCTCCATTAGATGTGCATTCAATAATATACATGTCCGTGATAATTAGATACTATTTCTCTCTCATCCATCCAACCACCAGCCACCGACAGCCTCCGAATAATTTCTCCTCTACTTACAATACTCTCTCCTACTGCTACTTGGCTAAGTAATACAATACTCTCTTCTACTGCTACTTGGCTAATACTCTCTTCTACTGCTACTTGGCTAATACTCTCTCCTACTGCTACTTGGCAGGCAAAGTAATGGCCCAAATCCACCGCTAACAGATATTGTCCTCTTTCGACTTTCTCTTTCGAACTTTCCCTCAATATTTTTAAAACGCGTCTGCTAGGGAGAGGTTTCCACACTCTTATAAAGAATGTTTCGTTCTCCTCCCCAACTAATGTAACGCCCTAAGTCCACTGCTAGCAGATATTGTCCTCTTTAGGCTTTTCCTTTCGAGCTTCTCCTCAAGGTTTATAAAACGCGTCTGCTAGGAAGAGCTTTCCACACCCTTGTAAAGAATATTTCGTTCTCCTCCCCAACCAATGTAACACCCCAAGTCCACTGCTAGTAGATATTGTTCTCTTTGGGCTTTTCCTTTCGGGTTTCCCCTCAAGGTTTTTAAAACGCGTCTACTAGGGAGAGGTTTCTACACTCTTATAAAGAATGTTTCGTTCTCCTCCACAACCAATGTAACGCCCCCAGTCCATTGCTAGCAGATATTGTTCTCTTTGGGCTTTTCCTTTCGAGTTTCCCCTCAAGGTTTTTAAAACGCGTCTACTAGAGAGAGGTTTCTACACTCTTATAAAGAATGTTTCGTTCTCCTCCCCTACCAATGTAACGGCCCAAGTCCACTGCTAGTAGATTTTGTTCTCTTTGGGCTTTTCCTTTCGGGTTTCCCCTCAAAGTTTTTAAAATGCATCCACTAGGGAGAGGTTTCTACACCCTTATAAAGAATGCTTCGTTCTCCTCCCCAACCGAGGTGGGATCAAAGTGCAGACCAACAACTCCTGTGGCAGCTAACTCACTAACCTACCCCCAAAAACTAACCTCCAGTTGATTATCCATATAAGTATAACGCACCAGCTAGCCATCCAGATAAAGTGACCTCTAATCGATCACCCATATAATTATAACACTCCCTCTCCCACTTCAATTCGTTCTCACCTCACATCGACACTGTCCAATACCCTTTACATCTCTTATTACATAGAATCAAAATAGACAAATCCATATCCTTCATCCTTAATTCCATAAACGCACACAAAATCGCACACGCAGTTCCCATGCATCCCAATTCGGACCCCAAATTGAAGACTCGAAACAAACGCTATAAATCCAGATGAAAACAATATCACTTGGAAAGTTGAATAAAGATAAGCGAGGAAATGGAAAAACCTGCGCGAGCACTGCCGGTGCCAACGTCGACGCCGAGGAAGACCGATTGACGGGGAATGACGGCGTCGGTTCCAGAATCCATTCCGACGGCGGAGGAAGGGAATCGAGTAGGAAGGGATTGGAAGCTTTGCTCCTGTCCGAGCAATGGAGCAGTCTCGGACAAGGAAATTCTACTGGCGGACATTTTTGGATGTGACGTTTCTATAATCTGGATTTTTTGTGTGTGTTTATCTGCCAATTAATCATTGATCAATCAATCCTATTTTGTGAATTAGGGCATTAATTAAGATGATATATTTAAAGATTAAATTATAAAAAAAGAAAAAAAAATTAAAAATACTCGATTAACCGTTTAAAAACTGTGAGACTGTTGATAATATGTAACAGGGTGAAGCAGACAATATCTACCAGCAATAAACTTGGTTTGTTACAATAAGTGTTCTAGCTGCTTCAGCTCGGTACCTCTTCTCAGTAGACACTTTTTAAAAACTGTGAGACTGATGATAAAATGTAACCGGGCTAAAGCAGACAATATTTACTAGCAATGAACTTGGTTTGTTACAACACGTGTTCTTCAAACTCCATGCAAGCATCATAGTCACTATCGTATTTTTAGATCTCCACTGTTTCGAACTTTCGTCTAAACTTCTAATGAAATTTTATTTATTTAAAAAGATTTAATGGATATTTTTTAAATAATTATAAAAATCTTAATTATTGTAACTTGTCTCGGTTCATTGCACATTTGATCATTCACAAATGATTCAAAATTACTTCGTAAAACCAATTAGAATGTTGGATAGAAAATCGACGTGACAATGATTTCAAATGACTGGATACTTGTTTATAATAAATTTGAAAGAAAAATATTTTGTCACGTCGAATATGACTTTAAGCATAGACGTCACTGCATGTATGTGATGCAAAGCGGGTGCGTTTTAAATACAGATGATTTGGAGTTCCTACCATTTTTTCCTGATATACGAGCTCGACGAAGATTCGACAACCTAGTCATTGTGTTTAACTTTGATATATGTATGCTTTAAGCTCAAAACCCATCAAGAACAAATCATCATTCATTGCTGGAATCATTGATAGAAACATCTCATGGGATACATTGTCTCATTTATGTGTCGCCTCAGTGATTGCAGGGTTGAAAGTCACAGCTCTCAATGAAGGTAGATTGAAGAACTGTACAACTTTCCCACATGTAGCATAGAAACTATGGAAGCTAAGAAAAAGTATTGGTATTAAGATGCAATCAGAGAGGATTCCATGAGCTTTCTGTTGGTTACAGGAAATGATGGCACCTGAATCAGGTCGGTGGAGAGATGTCAAGGCGGGTTCGAGCGGCCATGGAAGGGGGGACGGAGCTTAAAAACCATAGGGGTTGGAGCAGCCAAGGAAGGCAGGACAAAGCTTAGAAGCCATATGTGAGATCCCACGTTGGTTGGGGAAGAGAACGAAAGAGTATTTAAAAGGGTGTGGAAATCTCTCCCTAGCAGACGCATTTTAAAAATCTTGAGGAGAAAGCCCGAAAAGGAAAACCTAAAGAGGACAACATTTGCCAACGGTGGGATTGCATTGTTACAAATGGTATTAGAGCCAAACACTGGGCGATGTGCCAGCGAGGATGCTGAACCCTGAAGGGGGTAGACACGAGGCGGTGTGCCAGCAAGGACATTGGACCCTGAAGGGGGTGGATTGAGGGGTCCCACATCAATTGAAGAAGGGAACGAGTGCCACTGAGAACACTGGCCCCGAAGGACGGTGAATTGTGAGATTCCACATCAGTTGAAGAGGAGAACAAAATATTCTTTATAAGGGTGTGGAAACCTCTCCCTAGATGCATTTTAAAAACATTAAGGAAAAACCTAAAGAGAACAATATTTGTTAGCGATGAGCTTGAACGGTTATAAATGATACCAAAGCCAGACACTGGACGATATGCCAACGAGGGAGCTGAACCCCGAAGGAGGTAGACACAAGGCGGTGTGCCAACAAGGACGCTAGGCCCCAAAAGGGGTGGATTGGGGGGTCCCACATCGATTGGAGAAGGGAACGAGAGCTACCAAGGACGCTGAGCCCTGAAGGAGGGTAGATTGTGAGATCCTACGTCGGTTGGAGAGAAGAACAAAACATTCTTTATAAGGGTGTAGAAACCGCTCCCTAGTAGACGCGTTTTAAAAACCTTAAGGAGAAGCCCAAAAGAGAAAACCCAAAAAGGACTATATCTGCTAGCGGTGGGATTGGGTTTGAGCTGTTACAGTCCACCGGGTTGGAGCCGCCATGGAAGGGAGGACAAAGCTTAGAAGCCATAGGGGTTGGAGAAGAGGAAAGGGGAGAAGTCTCTTGGGGAATGGCTTAGCATTTCCTATGATAAACGACCACGTTAGCCACCTTCGGACCAGACGACCAGCTGAAGGATAACGTGGCGCTAGCTAAAGACTCAAAACTAACCGAGAACGTAAAATTTTTGGACAAAATTAACTCAGGAAAGAGAGGTTCAGCCAAAAGGCTTCATTTTATGCATTCAAATCACCACTGATACCATACAATCATTTGAGAAAGTAATTCTACAAAGCACAGAGTTCTTAAGTACAAGTCCAAATCCCAAAGCAAGAAGGCTATGAACCTTCTCTTTTTGGTTTTGGACAAATTCAATAAACCAAAGTTGATCATAGAATACCAAAAAAGGGATTTGTCATTGCAGATTCCAATAACAATCCAGCCGTGACTAAAACGTCCCGATCGACCTTGCCACGAGGAAGGTAGAGAAAGTCTCCGTCTCTCTGAAAGCCACAAAGTTCGAGAAACTCGATCCCTTCTTTCAAACACCCAACTCTTTCCTGTTGAAGTGCAAAAGAAATGAGAGATGAATGAACATGAAGATGTTGAAATATGAACGGGTCTCATGCTTGTCCAAGGCGTGTTGCCTATGACTACATGACAGATGTCCCGGTCTTGCTTGACCAGGACGTGTTGTCCTGGTTGCATGCCCGTTTCAAACCCCTTTATACATGCTTTCATCCTACATAGGTCTTTACCATTTCATGGGTCAATATGGGGTGTATGACCGTTCATCAAAACCATGCCTACACCCATCAGAGCTAAAATGCCCCAAAATGTACTACAGGGAGATATGACTAGTTGTCACTTCCTCCTACCCTTAGTTATATGCTATTTAAACCGTGGTATTTCTTTATTTGCTTATAGTCATATAACGTTGTCCGCGATGTCCGAATTTCTCACGGCTGACTTGTTCGCTTGGTTAGAACAAGTGTCGCACAATCGCTATCCTACTATCGCAAGAGTGCGATTGTGACACCAAGCACTACAATAAACTTATGGGCCTCATTGGTGAATGATATATACATTTTCGTAGAAACTTACTCGCCGCTATATCTACGACGTTCGTATCATAATCAACATATTGGATTTGAAAACTTACCTGGAACAAAGGATTACCGAGCGGAATCTTCCGAATCCGTTCCTCATCAGGATTTCTTGCTACATTTCTAACATAAGTGAAGAGAGTTTGGAAGGCATTTCTCACTTTTTCAGGATCATCCTGGAATCCACAAATAGAACAATTAGGAGTAACAAAAACGCCAAAGGATTTTACGGTGAGACGAGACCGAAATCATGACATTGTGCTCGAATCATGAGCGGTAAAGCTCCATAAGAATGCTACGTAAATGACCCGAGCGTTTTCCATAGATATCATTACCTTTTGATGGTGCCTAAGAGACCTTAAACATTCTCTCATAGAGCCTGAATTTTGTGATTTATGTTCATACTTTTCCTGTGCTCCAATTGTGATGGCTTTAGCAGCAATGCTTCTAGTTACTTCAGAGGGCAATCCAAGATCCCTTTTTCTTTCTATCTGTACAGACGTGCATAAGATAGAAAAACATAGATAGAAATCATAGATAGAAATCAATTTCATGTATACGAGTCGACAATGGAAAAGAGTAACAGCCCAAGCCCGCTACTAGCAGATATTGTCCTCTTTGAGCTTTCTCTTTCGAGGTTTCTCTCACGGTTTCTAAAATGCATCTGTTAGGGAGAGGTTCCCACACCCTTATAAAGGGTGTTTCGTTCTCCTCCCCAATCAATGTGGGATCTTACAATCTACCCCCTTCGGGTCAAGCGTTCTTGCTGGCACACCGCCTCGTGTCCACCCCCCTTTCGGGTTCAGCCTTCTCGCTGGCACATCGTTTGGTGTCTGGCTCTAATACCATTTGTAACGGCTCAAACCCACCGCTAGAAAATATTGTCCTCTTTGGGCTTTCCTCCCTTTCGGGCTTCCCCTCAAGGTTTTTAAAACGTGTATGCTAGGGAGAGGTTTCCACACCCTTATAAAAAATGTTTCGGTCTCCTCCCCAACCGACGTGGGATCTCACAATCCACTCCTCTTCGAGGCCTAGCATCCTCGCTGACACTCGTTCACTTCTCAAATTGATGTGAACCTCCCAATCCACCCCCCTTCGGGGCTCAGCCTCTTCGCTGACACATCGCCTAGTGTCTAGCTCAGGTACCATTTGTAACGGCCCAAGCCCACCGCTAGCAGATATTGTCCTCTTAAGGCTTTCCTTTTTGGACTTCCTCTCAGGTTTTTAAAACGCGTCGGCTAGGAAGAAGTTTCCACACCCTTATAAAAAATGCTTCGTTCTCCTCCTCAAACGACGTGGGGATCTCACAATCCACCCCCCTTTAAGGCCTAGCGTTCTCGCTAGCACTCGTTCACTTCTCAAATCAATGTGAACCTCCCAATCCACCCCCCTGCAAGGGCTCAGCCTCTTCGCCAACACATCGCCTAGTGTCAAGCTCTGATACCATTTGTAACGGTCCAAGCTTACCGTTAGCAGATATTGTCCTCAAGGCTTTCCCTTTTGGACTTCCCCTCAAGGTTTTTAAAACACGTCTGCTAGGGAGAGGTTTCCACACCCTTATACAAAATGCTTCGTTCTCCTCCCCAACCAACATGGAATCTCACACTAGGACACTTATATTACAGGAACAATAACAACCAGTAAAGAGCAGCAGCATGAAGAACAGAATTTCCAGACAGAAATCCGACAAAAACTAGAACATAAAAAAATGGAGGAGAAAGCAAACCTTGTTCTGTTCTAGTGTTTGTAAAACCTTTTCTCTTGCTTTTTTCTCCTCCTGTATCTCAGCTTGTCTAGAATCTTTATAGCTGAGAAAATAAGATCAAATCTTTCACTCCAAACAGAAAGTTACAACATTTTATGTGTCAGAGAAGGATGTCAGAAACAAGATTGAACAAGAAAACACACCGTTTCCATTCAGTTCCTTCTGCCATTCGTTTCGCTTCTTGCAGTTCTTTCCCCGAACGAATTCGATCCTATAGATATCAAAAGCACTAAATCATGAGAGTTGATTTTCATGGAAACAGAATCAAAACATATTGTCATGGAGACTGGAGAGCATACTAATTTACAGATCAAATTCTAAATCAAGATAGAATTCGTTCTTTCCCGAACGAACGCGAACGAATGCGATACCTTTTCCCTTCGTTTTTCTAACTCTTTTTCTTCCTTTTTCTTTTCTTTCAGTATTTGATCCCTAAACATAGAACAATCCATAAGAATTTAAGTGAACTATCAAAGAATTTAATATGATGGAACTGAAGATTAAACAGTTCTAAGTTTATGATTGCAGTTCACAATGAACAAATTCTGGCATCATACCTTAATTCATTAGCTTTCTTTTTCGTTTCCTCTGTGATATGAAATGGTTCGGGAGATTCGATATCGATCTCTATTGCTACCTACATAACATTTGATATGAACTAAAACATCTCAGTCATGCAATATTAACGTCACCTTAAGAAGAATCAAGCTTCATTTATGCAACAAACGTTTCAAGATACTTCAAGTGGGGCTTCATTCATTCTTAGATGGTTACAAGTTTATTATGGATGATAATTTAGAGTTATGGTGTTTCTTTAATGTATTTTAAGACTTAATCTACATAGTGGCTAATTATGGTAAAAAAATACGAAGGTTACAACAATTGGTATGCCTCAAGAAGGTTAAGAGTTTTCATTTTGAGACTATATAAAGTCATGTATGTTATCTTTGTAAAGAGAGACTTGGAAAATATAGTAAAAGAAGCATCTGTGCTTTCCTTTAGCCAATAACTAAGTTTTTTTGCAATTCTACGTAGAATCATTCAAGCTTGCTGTGATCAATCTTGCTTGTGGAGTGATTCGAAGCTCAAACATGTGTTCTTGCCTTGAGATATTTGATCAACAAGATAATCTGAATTTTACTTTCTCTGGGAGTGCTCTTACATTTTCTTTGCAATTCTATGTAGTTTAGATTGCATGTTTAGAATCATTCAAGCTAAACATGATCGATCTTGCTTGTGGAGTGATTCTAATCTCAAACAAGTGTTCTTGCCTTGAGATATTTGATCAACAAGGTAATTCGAATCTTACTTCCCTTGTAGTGATTCCTTATCATTTGGTATCAGAGCTCTCCCTTGGGTTGATTCCTTATCAACATTCTTCTCCGTGTGAAACTAAAAATCTAGCCCATCCACCCGTTTTCCATTAACATGGTCTTCTAGAACTATAGTTTATACGAGTCAGGTTGAGAAACACAAAAACTATATAACATCGACACTCGAACTTCAACAATATTTCGGCCATAAAGAATGCATGCAATTTATCTTAAAAGCTAACCGAAGAAGTCTATATGAATAGAGAATTATACCAGGGGCACTTGATCAATATCCGGATCGTTCTCGTGATGAACGATCCAATCCATCGCATCTTCAAAGCTGGCATTTCCTGAAGAACAAAGAAAGTACTTTATCTGAGAACTTGTGACATGAAGTGTAAAAATATAACTCAAATATTTTGTCAAATAACAAATCATTGCATATGATTGTTACATTCGAGCTACGAATGTCATCAGTCATTCTCATCTCACCAGTAACATGAAGTGCTCGGGCTGCTCGGGCCCTCGAGAATCCTAAAGATTCGATCTCGCGTAAGAGTTTCTGTTTTACCTCCAGAAAAGCCATTCCTACGAGAGATATCAAATTTCAATTAACAACAAATTTACCAAATCATATATGCTCCTAAGAGAAAACATTAGTTACTAACAATACGTCCAGATATCCTAACTGTAACGACCCAAACACACCACTAGCAGATATTGTCTTCTTTGATTTTCCCTTTCAGGCTTCTCCTTAAGGTTTTTGAAACGCGTTTGCTAGAGAGGGTGTCACACCACTAGCAGATATTGTCTTTTTGATTTTCCCTCTCAGGCTTCCCCTTATGGTTTTTGAAACGCGTCTGCTAGGAAGAGGTTTCCACACTCTTATAAAGGGTGTTTTGTTCTCCTCCCCAACCGATGTGGGATCTCACAATCCACCTCCCTTCGGGGCTAGGTTTCCACACCCTTATAAAGAGTGTTTCGTTCTCTTCCCCAATCGATGTGGTTTTTGAAACGCGTCTGCTAGGAAGAGGTTTCCACATTTCTCTTCCCCAATCTCTGCTAGGAAGAGGTTTCCACACTCTTATAAAGGGTGTTTTGTTCTCCTCCCCAACCGATGTGGGATCTCACAATCCACCTCCCTTCGGGGCTAGGTTTCCACACCCTTATAAAGAGTGTTTCGTTCTCTTCCCCAATCGATGTGGTTTTTGAAACGCGTCTGCTAGGAAGAGGTTTCCACATTTCTCTTCCCCAATCTCTGCTAGGAAGAGGTTTCCACACTCTTATAAAGGGTGTTTTGTTCTCCTCCCCAACCGATGTGGGATCTCACAATCCACCTCCCTTCGGGGCTAGGTTTCCACACCCTTATAAAGAGTGTTTCGTTCTCTTCCCCAATCGATGTGGTTTTTGAAACGCGTCTGCTAGGAAGAGGTTTCCACATTTCTCTTCCCCAATCGATGTGGTTTTTGAAACGCATCTGCTAGGAAGAGGTTTCCACACTCTTATAAAGGGTGTTTTGTTCTCCTCCCCAACCGATGTGGGATCTCACAATCCACCTCCCTTCGGGGCTAGGTTTCCACACCCTTATAAAGAGTGTTTCGTTCTCTTCCCCAATCGATGTGGGATCTCACAATCCACCCCCTTTGTTCTCCTCCCCAACCGATGTGGGATCTCACAATCCACCTCCCTTCGGGGCTAGAGAGGTTTCCACACCCTTATAAAGAGTGTTTCGTTCTCTTCCCCAATAGATGTGGGATCTCACAATCCACCCCCCTTTAGGGCTGGAGAGGTTTCCACACCCTTATAAGGGGTGTTTCGTTCTCCTTCTCAACCGATGTGAGATCTCACAATACACACCACTAGCAGATATTGTCTTCTTTGGTTTTCCCTTTCAGGCTTCCCCTTAAAATTTTTGAAACGCGTCTGCTAAGGAGATGTTTCCACACCCTTATAAAGGGTGTTTCGTTCTCCTCCCCAATCGATGTGGGATCTCATAATCCACCTCCCTTCGGGGCTAGAGAGGTTTCCACACCCTTATAAAGAGTGTTTCGTTCTGGGATCTCATAATCCACCTCCCTTCGGGGCTAGAGAGGTTTCCACACCCTTATAAAGAGTGTTTCGTTCTCTTCCCCAACCGATGTGGGATCTCACAATCCACCCCCCTTTGGGGCTGGAGAGGTTTCCATACCCTTATAAAGGGTGTTTCGTTCTTCTCTCCAACCGATGTGGGATCTCACAATCCACCCCTTTCGGCGCCCAGCATCCTCACTGGCACTCGTTCCTTTCTCCAACTGATGTGGGACCCCCACCAAATCCACCCCCTTCGAGGCTCAGCGTCCTTCCTGACATATCGCCTCATGTCCACCCCCTTGGGGCTCAGCCTTTTCGCTAGCACATCGCCCAGTGTCTAGCTCTGATACCATTTGTAACGGCCGAAGTCCACCGCTAGCAAATATGTCCTCTTTGGGCTTTCCCTTTCACGCTTCCCCTCAAGGTTTTTAAAACGCGTCTGCTAGGGAGAGGTTCCCACACCCTTATAAATAGTGTTTCATTCTCCTCCCTAACCGACGTGGGATCTCACAACTTAAACAGCCAATATCTCAATCAAAAATTTCAGTTCTACCCAATATCTTCCAAGTTTCAAAGAAAAATTCACAATATAACTTCAAATTCCAAAAGGGTTTTTGGCATTCAAAAAAACCCAATAGATTTTCCACCTAAACTTCCCAAATTCCAGCAGCAATCAGAGAAACATAAGAACAAACAGCTGATATGAACACAATACAAAATATCCTATCAAAATCAAACTCTATAGATAGCAGTACAAGAAATTGAAGCACAGCTTGATCCGAACAGTGTAGCTTCTTTGCTGAAGAACGATGCACGAGGATTTGTAAATTGAGAATGGAAGAAGACTGATAAATAAAGCTAACATACAGTTCACCTTTGTAAGAAGTTCCTAAGAAGCCGACGAGAAATTAAGGGTTTTTCACTACGAGAAGCCATTGAAGATCCCTTGCTCGCTCCTACAAATGCTTACTATATGGTACAAAAGCGTTGAATCCCACCCTTTCTATGATATGATATTATTCTCCCAAGAAAAGAATAATTTTTGTAATTTCGACTCGAAAAAAAAGAATATATGTTAATTACTATTTAACTAGGCTCGTTTTTGTCCTAAAGTAACGAATATATATATATATATTTTTTACGTTTTTAAAATATAGAATCATATTATTCATTTAGTATTGCATCTGATCATTTATAAACGTTTCAAAACTATTATTAAAATAGAAACTCGTCACAATGTAGAACCAATGTTAACTTGGTGGAACATTGTTCTTCCCGGAAAAGTGTTCTTGTTACCGTAATGCTAATTTTCATTTAATATTTTGACACATTTCACTTCAATGATACTTTTGAAATCGGGATGAAAGGTTAAGGGTAATATTGTAATTTTTAAAAGAATAGAAATAGGTTTAGAACGACCAACAATATATAAATGGGTTAACTTTTTAAAGCATTTTAAAGTCAAGTAGATCATTATCTAATTGGTTGAAATATTAATATCACCGCGTGTTTATGATGCAAAGAGGCAAACATTCTCGAAGAGGTATATTTTATAAAGGAATCATCGTTATTTTTTTTTTTTATGATTGGACACTAAAGTAAAATAAAAGTAACTTTTTTATAAAAAGAATCAGATTTAGGCTCGATAATTGTTTGTGATTGGAGAAGGTGTATTAGCAACTTGCTATGCCTCGACATTCCCCTTCAACATGGTCAAGCTACTTGCTGATTATTTTTACGAGTCCTTCGAGCATGTTTTGTCTTTACTCACGTACAATCTAAGAAAAATTCCAAGATGTCAACCAATATATGATTGAGTCATCGAAAAGGAAGGTGCACCTTGTTGATATAGGTAATGAATGATTTTCAATCTTTTTAAGTTTTTCCTTAGTTATAAGTAAAACATATTCGAATCGAGCTTGGATTTTGAATAATCGATCCCTCACCTCGAGAAAATTAGAAAATCGAGCTTCAAAACGTTTCGAGATTTCATACTTCTTGTCTAATTATTCAATTTGGCTACCATATCATGTTGGGTGACCTCCCGAACAAAACATGGCTGATTGATAGTTTTCACTTATGTTCGAGCCATTAGAGTTGGTTGTGGGTATGTGATGAAGGTACAAACTATCGTGACTTTGTTTTTTGTTTCATTCAAAAGACTTCATATTATCGGTAAAGATTTTTGTCCTTTGCTTGTATACAACGGATTTGTTTCTTGCTTAATTAACGTGAGACATTGATCGTTTTCTAAATAAAGATAATTACAAATCTTCTAAGATTCCACGACATAAATTCAGGCAAAGGCCCCTTGAGCCTAATTGGTCTTGTTGTTGCCGGTTTAGGATTAGAAAACAACAATTTAAAAGAGCTAGTTGAAGCTTTGGACGGAGTGAGACCTGCTTCTTAGGGCAGGAGTGAAAATCGACTTTCCACTTCTTCTTGGACAACGAGTGTTCACAAGCCTAAAATTTGCCTTCACCTTACAAGTAGTGGGCAATGAAAAAACAAGCACGGTTTGGGGAGGGATTTTTTATTTTGATTTTATTTTTTTGTTTATAGAGAGCTTATCAACAACTCTCCTCTTAGGATGATATCTAGAGAAGAGAGTGACTTTATCGGTTTCTTTTCCCCTCAGGTCTTGGATCACCTACTAAATCTCTTTATGTTCTCCATTTCTGGTCAAGAGAAAGTAGGAGTAGCACGTACTATTGGCGACCTCTTCTTGCCCTCTTCGAGGGGGTTGAGACGAGAAATGGCATGAACGAGGAGAGGGGGAGTCGTGCCCATTTTATCTCCAGGTCAACCTTACACAACGAGTGAACGAGTGAGCATAACTCAGAGAACAGAGAAGCCCGACATATAAAAAAATTCCAACACGCAATTTCGCTTCCATATTTCCCCTCACCTTAACCCTTAAATTAGTTACAAAAGTTCCCACAATCCCCACTCCTCCTAATACTCCATTTTCAAAAGCACACAAAGTGCTTGCTTGAAATGAATTTTTGAAAAAAAAAATTTAAATAAAAAAAAATTTTAAATAATTTTTTTTATAATTTTTCGATCAAAAAGTATTATGTGAAATCTTCGTTCAACACGCCTCGGAGTGTCCGGTGATTGTCTCGTGGAAAGTTTTACGATAAATATTTTGTTTCCTATACATTTCTTTTAAAATAAAAAAGGGGATTAGCCAAAACTAAGCAGCGGCCGCCGATGGCCGGATCTCCGCCGTTGTGTTGGGTGGTTTTGGTGGTTTGTTTGTTGGGCTTTGCCGGAGCTGGTAATTTAAACAAGGAGTTGGAGATCACGTGGGGTGGTGGCCGGGCAAAGATCGTGAATGGCGGGAGGATGCTGACGCTGTCGCTTGATAAAGGCTCCGGCTCCGGCTTCCAGTCGAGGAATCAGTACTTGTTTGGGAAAATTGACATGCAGATTAAGCTGGTCGCCGGCAACTCGGCCGGCACCGTCACAACATATTACGTAAGCTCTTTAATTCGTTGCAAAAGCAGATATTGTCTTATTTAGGTTTTTCCTTTCGGGCTTCCTTGCAAAGATTTTCAACCTCGGAGAGGTTCCACATCCTTATAAGGAATCTTTCGTTCCCCTCTCTAACTTATGTGGGATCTCACAATCCACCCCTTGGGTGCCAGCGTCCTCACTGATACACTGTCCGATGTTTGACTTTGATACCATTTGTAACAACTCAAACCCACTGATACACTGCCCGATGTTGTCCACTTAGAACATAAGTTATCGTTGCTTTTGGAATCACCCAAAATGCCTCATACTAATAGAAAAGTTGTCAATCACTTGTATATCTATGTTCTTCTCTTTTTTTAGGCAATATAATATTTCGATTACATACCCAACCGTGTGTAAATGTCGTAGATTGGTTCTATTAAATAAATAGCTATATTTGTGTGAATGTCGCAGATTTCGTTTGCATAACGTTTGTATTTGTATTGATTGCAGTTACGTTCAGAAAAGTCAAAGTGGGATGAGATAGATTTTGAGTTCCTCGGGAACCTTAGCGGTGAGCCATACATTGTTCATACAAATATATACACTCAAGGGAAAGGTGACAGAGAACAACAATTTTATCTTTGGTTTGATCCAACGGCTGATTTTCACACTTATTCCTTTCTATGGAATCCCCAAACTATCATGTAAAACACGACACTCTTTTCTTTTTCATATTTAATTGATATTATAATTGTTTATAAATTTATATCGAACTCTTAGTAGAAACAGATGGATTTAAAACGTAACGATTTCCTCATTGTCCCTTTCGAGCTAGATTCTACGTGGATGGGACTCCCATAAGAGAGTTCAAGAACATGGAATCCCTAGGCATTCCATTCCCCAAAAGGCAGCCAATGAGGCTACAATCAAGCCTTTGGAACGCCGACCACTGGGCCACGAGAGGAGGTCGAGTCAAGACCGATTGGTCTAATGCTCCTTTCACCGCCGCCTACCGAAATATGAACGCCGACCGGACCTGCATTTGGCCCTCCTCCTCTTGCAGCTCCTCAAAAGATCATTCTTGGCTGTCCCAACGGTTAGACTCGGCTGGCCACCGGAAGCTCAAGTGGGTGCGGAGAAACTACATGGTTTATGATTACTGTGCTGATTCCAAAAGGTTCCCTCACGGCCTCCCGCCCGAGTGTAATGTTTAACATTTTGTGAAATATGATGTCTACGTTATTTTATGCATAAATAAATGGGTCGTTACAACAGACCTCCACAATGATATGAATATTGTCTTTTGATTTTCTCGAAGGGCCTCAATCTTTTATAAATTATATATATGTGAGGAGTGACCTCGTGATCTTCTGAGCTCATATTGTATAAAACATGACTATAATAGATCGTATCATACATATGCAATGAATGATCTCACATCTGGGTTCACATCGTTGAGCACGACCCTAGTAGAATCTTATATCACATACATACAAGAAATGACCTCACATGCAAATTAATATCGTTAGGACATGACTCTAACAAAATCATATCACAAACCTGTAAGGAGCGACCTCGCATGTAGTACATATTGTTAGGGCACAACCTAGTAGATTTTGCATGAATAGGAAGTGACCCTATATGTGTTCGCACCTTTGTACGTGAATATGTATAGGGTTTGGTTTCAAACATAGAAACAATGTAGTCACGGTCCCGTTGAGTTCCCAGCAACAAGCTTCATTTCCATTCCTAGCTTAGCATATAAGTACTCGTTCTTCGATTGAAACCCCGAGCCTGAGTAGTTATCCAAGCTGAGAATCACAAGCTCATTATTGTTGACCATCTCGCCTCGCCCATCCCCCCAGCTGATGTCGATCGACGTCGATAAGTCATTGCCATACGAAGCATGCCACGAACACAACAAAATGTAAGCAAATAGAAAGCGTGCCAAAGTATTTGACGACGACGTCGAATAAGAAGAAGATAATTCATGTTTCATGGAGGGCGGGGGAAGCTTTGGACAATGGATGAATGATGAAATTAAGAATTGAATTTATATGGGAATTTGAAAGAGAAAATGAGCAATCTTATGGAAATATGGAAAAGAACTGGTTTTTGTTTTTTTTTCTTCTTGGTTTTGAGTTCTAAGTTACAAAACGAATTAATTTGTTCATGTCATCCAATAACGGAACTAACGAGTCTTTTCAAAACATTAAAAATTATTGATACTTTCCCATTAAGATTGGAGATGTCGGGTATCCATCCTCGTACCTCTTGCATGCAAAGCGAGCACTCTACCATTTGAGCTACATCCAAATAAAAAAAAAAACATTAATAATTATAGATACGGGTATCCNGTTCCCAGCAACAAGCTTCATTTCCATTCCTAGCTTAGCATATAAGTACTCGTTCTTCGATTGAAACCCCGAGCCTGAGTAGTTATCCAAGCTGAGAATCACAAGCTCATTATTGTTGACCATCTCGCCTCGCCCATCCCCCCAGCTGATGTCGATCGACGTCGATAAGTCATTGCCATACGAAGCATGCCACGAACACAACAAAATGTAAGCAAATAGAAAGCGTGCCAAAGTATTTGACGACGACGTCGAATAAGAAGAAGATAATTCATGTTTCATGGAGGGCGGGGGAAGCTTTGGACAATGGATGAATGATGAAATTAAGAATTGAATTTATATGGGAATTTGAAAGAGAAAATGAGCAATCTTATGGAAATATGGAAAAGAACTGGTTTTTGTTTTTTTTTCTTCTTGGTTTTGAGTTCTAAGTTACAAAACGAATTAATTTGTTCATGTCATCCAATAACGGAACTAACGAGTCTTTTCAAAACATTAAAAATTATTGATACTTTCCCATTAAGATTGGAGATGTCGGGTATCCATCCTCGTACCTCTTGCATGCAAAGCGAGCACTCTACCATTTGAGCTACATCCCCACGATTCTTGCATCATAAAACCCTAAAGGTCCCGTCATAAATNGTCGAATAAGAAGAAGATAATTCATGTTTCATGGAGGGCGGGGGAAGCTTTGGACAATGGATGAATGATGAAATTAAGAATTGAATTTATATGGGAATTTGAAAGAGAAAATGAGCAATCTTATGGAAATATGGAAAAGAACTGGTTTTTGTTTTTTTTTCTTCTTGGTTTTGAGTTCTAAGTTACAAAACGAATTAATTTGTTCATGTCATCCAATAACGGAACTAACGAGTCTTTTCAAAACATTAAAAATTATTGATACTTTCCCATTAAGATTGGAGATGTCGGGTATCCATCCTCGTACCTCTTGCATGCAAAGCGAGCACTCTACCATTTGAGCTACATCCCCACGATTCTTGCATCATAAAACCCTAAAGGTCCCGTCATAAATAATAGTGAAAATAAAAATGAAATAAAACATTAATAATTATTGATACCTTTAAGTTTATATGAGATTGGAGATGCGAGGTATCGATCCCCGTACCTCTTGCATGCTAATCTTATATACTATCATTGATGACGGGACATTTAGGGTTTTGTGATGTAAGAATCATGGAGATGTAGCTCAGATGGTAGAGCAAGAGGTATCGGGATCGATAGATACCCCGCATCTCCAATCTTATATTAACAATGTTTTATTTCATTTTCTTCGTTTTCACTATTATTGATGATGAGACATTTAGGGTTTTGTGATATAAGAATCATGGAGATGTAGTTCAAATGGTAGAGCGCTCGCTTCGCATGTGAGAGGTACGAAGATTGATACCCTGCATCTCCAATTTTATTATATAAACAAAAAAGGTATCAATAATTATTAATGTTTCATTTCATTTTAATTTTCACTATTATTGATGACCGGACATTTAGGGTTTTATGATGTAAGAATTGTGGGGATTTAGCTCAAATGGTAGAGCATTCGCTTTGCATGTGAGAGGTATGGGGATCGCTACCCGACATCTCTAATCTTATATAAACAAAAAGGTTTCACTATTATTTATGATGGGACATTTAAGGTTTTTCATAAACGAAAAGGTTTCACTATTATTTATGACGGGACATTGAGGGTTTTGTGATATATAAGAATTGATAAACGAAAAGGTTTCACTATTATTTATGACGGGACATTTAGGGTTTTGTGATATATAAGAATTGTGAGGATGTAGTTGCTGGAGCACTTGCTTTGCATGCGAGAGGTACGGGATCGATACCCTACATCTCTAATCTTATATAAACGGAAAGGTATCAATAAACGACATATTTTGAGCCCCGATATTTTTTAATTTTCACTTTTTTTTTTATGACGGGACTTTTAGAGTTTTGTGATGTAAGAATTGTGGAATATAGTTCAAATGGTAGAGCTTGAGCCTCGATATTTTTTCATTTTCACTATTATTGATCGCGGGACATTTATGATTTTGTTAGGTAAGAATCATGGGGATGTAGCTTAGATGGTAGAGTACTCGCTTTGCATGCAAGAAGTACGTGCAATTCTAGTCTTATCATTAATGATTAATGTTTTATTTCATTTTGTTTTCACATTTTCCCAATTTACGACATATATTGAATAACGATATTTTTTTCATTTTTACTATTATTAATGACGGGACATTTAGGGTTTTGTGTTGTAAGAATTATTGGGATGCAGCTTAGATGGTAGAGCGCTCGCTTTGGGAAGAGGTATGAAGATGGATATAATGTTTTAAAAAGACTGGTTTGATAACTATTTAGTTCCATTATTGGATGACATGAACAAATTAATTCGTTTTCTAACTTAGAACTCAAAATCAAGAAGAAAAAAAAAACAAAAACCAGTTCTTTTCCATATTTCCATAAGATTGCTCATTTTCTCTTTCAAATTCCCATATAAATTAACTTCATCATTCATCCATTGTCCAAAGCTTCCCCGCCCTCCATGAAACATGAATTATCTTCTTCTTATTCGACGTCGTCGTCAAATACTTTGGCACGCCTTCTATTTGCTTACATTTTGTTGTGTTCGTGGCATGCTTCGTATGGCAATGACTTATCAACGTCGATCGACATCAGCTGGGGGGACGGGCGAGGCAAGATGGTCAACAATAATGAGCTTGTGATTCTCAGCTTGGATAACTACTCAGGCTCGGGGTTTCAATCGAAGAACGAGTACTCATATGCTAAGCTAGGAATGGAAATGAAGCTTGTTGCTGGGAACTCAGCGGGGACCGTGACTACATTGTTTGTAAGTTTGATACCAAACCCTTTTGTTTCTTATAGAAGCTTGAATTCATGAGTTGTTGGGAAATACAAGTGGAAATTCATTGTTTTTTCAGCTATCTTCACAAGGGGATTACCATGATGAGATAGACATTGAATTCTTGGGAAATACAAGTGGAAATCCTTACGTTCTTCACACCAATGTGTTTAGCCAAGGAGTTGGCAATAGGGAGATGCAATTCTACCCCTGGTTTGATCCTACCACCGATTTTCACACTTACACCATTCTTTGGAATCACCGACACATTGTGTAAGTATCCACATCTTAATGATAGTGATGCTAACGATATGAAATAATGGTTAAGAAATGCTTGTAAAAAACGATAGGTTTACGTATACAAATAAGGTGCATCTTTATTTTTCATGGTTGAATCATACTTCAGAAAATTCTATGTTGAGTGCCCTTCTAGATGTTTTACTACAAAAACATGTGAGTGATGACAAAATATGTGAGATCCCATATCGATTGGAGAGAGCAACGAGTGCCAGCGAGAATGCTGGGCCCTGAAGATGGTGGATTGTGAGATCACATCTCGGTTGGAGAGGGAAACAAAGCATTATTTATAAGGGTGTAGAAACCTCTCCCTAGTAGACATGTTTTAAAAACCTTGAGGGGAAGTTCGAGAGTGAAAGCCCAAAAAGGACAATATCTACTAGTGGTGGGCTTGGACCGTTACAAAATATGTTAAAAGAACTCGTGTTGGTTTGTGAGAATAATCTTCACTCTTAGAAGTAATTCAAGTCAAGGAGGTAACGTAATAATGTTGTGGAAGATGCAAAAGAATGTCGAGACTATCGGTACTAAATTCAGATTCCATTTAAGATAGATAATCGAGCACATTTATCAAAAGACGTTCACCAAGAGAGGTTAACTAACCCTATTTATTGTGCATTTCAGTTTCTACTTAGATGAGATTCCCATAAGAGAATTCAAGAACTATCAAGATAAAGGAGTCCCATACCCACAATATCAAGCCATGAGACTATATGCAAGTCTATGGGATGCTGATACTTGGGCCACGAGAGGTGGTCTTGAAAAGAAAGATTGGAACCAAGCTCCCTTCAAGGCTTATTACCAAAACATGAGCGAAGATGGGTGCTTTTGGCTCAATGGATACTCATCTTGCACTCCCACTTCCAACTCATGGCTTTGGGGTAATTTTGATTATGAATATGCAAAGAAAGGCCAAATGAAATGGGCACAACATAACTTCATGATCTATAATTATTGTCAAGATTCCAAGAGATTCCCACAAGCCTTCCCTCTCGAGTGCTACCTCAGCAACTCCTAGGACGATAACCTTAAAAAACACACAAAAGATCAATGTCTCTTCAGTTTGTTTGTCTTTTTATTTATCTTCCTCAAAGTTTATAGATGATTACTATAATGGTGAGTTTATCTAAAAACGAAGTAGAACGTGGCTTGAGTATTAAAAAATATTCAATAAGTTGTACCACTATGGTGGTCGTAAAATGCGAACACAAGCAATTATACTGTGACCTATTTTTTTTCGTAAAAATATATTATGGTCTTGAATTTTACCTTCTAAATCGGGAGAAAATTGGATGTAATATTCTTCTACACATGGACCCATTAATGGGAAAGTATCCGATGCACGTGACATACAAAATACATGAGGTCTCATGATATTAATTCATGACATATGCTCATACCTCTATTGTTTTCATGACGTAGCGTACTATAAAACATGTATACATAATACTTGTCATATCTTATGTAATTAACCTATCATGTGGGTGAATGTTATTTGTTTTAAAATAATTTGTATTCGTAGGAAAATACAAATTTATTGAGAAAGGAACCTCAAATAAAATTAATATAAAATATTAACTTTTTTTTTTAAAGAAAATTATAAGAATAAATTGGATAAAAGGAAAATATTAAGGGATCACTACAAGGAAGAACCCGAGAATTCCCTACGAGTAGGGATGGATCCTCACATAGACTTTTCCCTGAACAAGAAATCCTCGCCCCAACCCTCGACTCCAAATGGCGGGGATGAAGATAAAATGTGCCTTCGGGACAGGAAATCCCGTCTCATGACCCTGTCTCACCTCGTGGTCGTCTCTAATTAGACTCTCCAACTTCGTTACAAGCAGGTTGTATGGAACAATACTTTAAGAGAAGATGTGTGATGTCCCACGTTGGTTGGGGAGGAGAACAAAACACTATTTATAAGGGTGTGGAAACCTTCCCCTAACATACATGTTTTAAAGCCTTGAGGGGAAGCCCGAAAGGAAAAGTCCAAAGAAGACAATATTTGCTAGAGGTGGATCTGAGTCGTTACAAATGGTATCAGAGCCAGATACCGGACGATTTGTCAGCCTTCTCGCTGTTCCCCAAAGGCGGGTAGACACGAGGCGGTGTGCCAATAAGGACGTTGGCCCCAAAGGGGGTGGATTTGGAGGGGGTCCCACATCGATTGGAGAAAGGAACGAGTGTCAGCGAGAACGCTGGCCCCAAACGAGGGTGGATTGTGATGTCCCACATTGGTTGGGGAGGAGAACAAAACACCATTTATAAGGTGTGGAAACCTTCCCCTAATAGACGCGTTTTAAAGCCCGAAAGGGAAAGTTCAAAAAGGACAATATCTGCTACCAGTAGATTTGGGTCGTTACAAGATAACATAAATCAAATCGATTTGCTGAAACCTTCCCCTAATGGGTCGTTACAAGATGACATAAATCAAATCGATTTGCTGAAACCTTCCCCTAAGAGACGTGTTTTAAAGCTTTGAGGGGAAGCCCGAAAGGAAAAGGACAATATGGACAATATCTGCTACCAGTAAATCTGAGTCGTTACAAGAAGACATAAATCAATTGAACCAACGTGAATCTTCACGAACAAACCCTATTAATTAACAAAGGTAATATGAAAGGTCACCAAACAAACAGCTATTAAATAGCTACACTCATGTAGTAAAGTGGACTTGGTTGAAAACTTTGGGTAGGCAAACATTACTCATTGTATTTAATATCATATTCTATATATATATATATATATATATATATATATATATATATGATAGCTCATTATATTTATTGTCCTACACAACTTGCCCAACTGTGACATTAATTTACATTTTGTCTTTGGAAATATGGTCCTAAGATATGGAAAGATACATCATTTATTGATTACCCAACTAATATATAACTTATTTTAAACCTAAAAAAATATTTTTCTAATTAAATTATAAATTCTACAATTATACTTAAATTTCAATATTATCCTTTTGTATTTTTGCATGTTGCTAACGAAAAGTAAAACCATTTATAAAAAGATGTAAAATCGTTCCCCAAAATAACGTTAATGACAACAAATCATAATTACAAACTTTAAATGACTAACTATAAATTAAATTAATGTTTAAACCTACTAATAACTTCATTAAATTTCATTAAGTTTATTAAAGGAATACAAATTAAAGACATTACATGTCAGATCCACGTCAGTTGGAGTTGGAGAGAAGAACAAAACATTATTTACGAATGCGTAGAAATCTCTCCCTAATAGACGCGTTTTAAAACTGTGAAGTTGACGACGATACGTAACCGGCCAAAGTGGACAATATCTGTTAATGGTGGGCTTAAGTTATTACGTTTAGTTATCATAATCTCGCTCCCATTCAGATGTGATTTTAGTCCATTTATGTACCCCTATTTTATTCTTGTGTTAGATGTTAGTAGCGTGAATATAGTAAAATAATAAGCATTTTTTTCCTTAAAGAATACTTATTTACATCAACATTTAATCAATATTTCCATCGACAATTCTATAAAATTTGGTTCTATATCATTTTTTTGTCGGCATGCTTTAAAAATGTTAAGTGTAGTGTTGTAACAGCCCAAACTCAACTAGTAAATATTGTCTACTTTGACTCGATACATATCACAGCCCAAACATTCTTTATATGGGTGTAGAAACCTCTTCCTAGTCGACATGTTTTAAAAACGTAAGGCTAACGACAATACGTAACGGGTCAAAGCAAACAATACATAGCGGACCAAAGTGTTTTCATGATTTTTGAGCTCAACAATTTCAGGGTAGCAGTCCAATCATCGACTTTTAAAACGATAATAATTTTATCTATTGAGCTCCCGGATCCAAAGTTTTTTGGAAATCGTGATCGAAAAAAACATGATATAAGAAAAAAAGGAAAGAACTAAAATGGTCACATTTGAAAGGTATGGAACGTTTTTGAAGTATTGAGATCAAAATATTATTGAAAGGTAACATTAAATAGTATGAAGTTGCGTGGAGGTTTCTCAACCGAGTGAACATTTCCATCTCTATCAAAGAGTTGTGGGTTTGGGCCAACCAGCACTCATAAATAATGCCCAAACGCCCAACTGACCACTGTAGAAGCGGTGACAATGGGGTTTTGGGATCAAAGAACTGAAGGGATTCTCAGATCCTTTGCGATCATTGGCTTGGTTTTAACTGTTCTTTTGTTGGGTTTTGATAAGCAAACTACCCAAATCTTTCATATTGACAAGAAGGCCTCTTTCAGAAGTTTGCATGCTTTTGTGTAAGCCCTTTCTCTCTCATTTTTCAAACTCTTTCTCGTTTTCGTTCTTGACGTTTTAGGTTTCGTGTTTTAAAGTTTTGATGAACGGGAGATTTGAACTCTGAGATTCCACCTCGATTGGGGAGGAGAACGAAACACCCTTTATAAGGGTGTGGAAACCTTTCCGTAACATACGCATTTTAAAAACTTTGCAGGGAAGTCCGATAAGGAAAGCCCAAAAAGAATAATATTTACTAGTCCTGGGCTTGGGCTGTTACGAATAGTATCAGAGTCAAATACCGGACGATGTGTCAGGTAGAAGGTTGTAACCTGAAGGGGTAGACATGAGGCAATGTGCTAGCAAAGACACTCGGTCTCGAAGGGGATGGATTTGGTGGAGGTCTCACATTGATCAAAGAAATGAACGAGTGCCAGCGAGGACGCTGGGCCTTGAAAGGCGGTGAATTGTGAGATCCCACATTGGTTGGGGAGGATAACAAAAGGTTGTTCCCCGAAGGGAGAAGACACGAGGCGATGTGCCAGTAAGGACGCTGGGTCTCGAGGGGGAGTGGATTTGGTGGGGGTCTCACATCGATTGGAGAAAGGCTCGAGTGCCAGCGAGGACACTGGGCCCTAAAGGGTTGAATTGTGAGGTCCCATATCGATTGGGGAGGAGAACGAAACACTCTTTACACGAACATCCAATTTTCAATGATAAATAACAAATGTCAAAAGTTTCATTGGATGACCAATGAAACTCGTGAAAGAACGTTTCTAAGTTAAATTTTCAGAAATCAAATGATTATCGAACCGAGTTTAAAGTTATTCGATTTTCTTGTCATGGTGACAGAGTGATTATGTATGTGGACTCCCTAGCAGCTGCCTACAACATTCTTCAAATTTGCAAATGTTGGATTTCAGCTCAGCCAAAAGGAACATCCAAATTAGGGAGTGGTTCTCATATATGCCTATTTTGGGCTTCTTTCTTGCTTGACCAGGTGTGCCTTAATTTCTCTTTTACTTCAAATTTTTAGTACTTATGTCGATAAGTCAATTATCAAATTTATACAGCTAGTGAGACGAGCGGACTAGACTCGTCTTACAAACTTAGGTTACATGAATCTAATCATCAAACCAAAAGAATTTAAAGATTATCACGAGTTTCTATCTCTTCCTATATTAAATGTAATAGTCTAATCTCACTTAGATATTGTCTGCTTTGATCCATTACGTATAGCCGTTAAATTTACTCTTTAATATAGCACGGTTCGTAAAAGATTCAAAGAAAAATGTTTTTAATAGCTCTAGTTTGGGTAGATGGACTGTTCCAACCTGGGGCTATGGAAGAAACGGACACCGACAAGTGGACAAGAAACCAGCTGATGTAACTAACAAACATTTAAGAAAGTTCTAAGCTATGTTAGACTTTGAAAACTTTTCCTAACCAAATCCAAACATTTAAATTTTATCTCAACATCTTAATATTTTTTTTTTAATTATACATTAATTTTCATTAATAAATGTTTAAATTAGTTCATAATAAACTCAACTTCAGATGAAAAATTAGGTCACTTATTCGAAGAAGATTTATCAGTACTTCAAAGTTTATAAAAATTAAAATTTGAGAAAACAAGAACAAATTAATCAATCTCGAGAAAGTGAAAATCTTGTCTACTTTTAACCATTTGAGCTTAGTCTCGAGATTTTCTTTATTAGTCGGTTCTACCCATAATTATTGAACTCCTATCCTTTAAACTACAATCTTTCAGAAAAAATTATAGCGGAACTAGTTCTCCTTTAACGATTATTGGAAAAGACTTTCTTTGGGGTGTAGGGCGTAAATATCAACTTGATTTCTAATTCAGAGAGAGAAGTATATTCCTTATGTTGTAGGACACTCATCCATTACTCTCGAGTGCTTTTTCTTGAGCTAATCCTCTTTCAGAAGCTCGAACAGTTTGAGTGTTAGATATAGGATCACGATAGCATTATCAATAGCAATACTTAGTAAATTCTTATATAATCATCGAAAGATATGAAATTCTATTATGATTCATGGAAAACAAAAAGAATTTGACGAGAATATTTTTCATTTAATGAAAATCGTAAAAAAAAAACTTGACTGTTAATACGTAAATTATATAGAAACAGGTCAGGAATTTGAATCTTCATTTTTGTCGGGTCTATCTCGAACTCGAGAAAGGACAAAACTTAAAACAAATGTATAAAAGTTGTATCGACCATTTATCGAAACCGTCCCAAACATGTTTTATTATGTGCCAACATCCAACTTAAAGTGGTTTGAAGTGGCATTGACAGGCAGTGGCGTACCTCGTATTTGCCGCAAACACGGCGGGGATGGAGGCGGCGCTTCTGGCGGTGACCGGCGCACATGACTTTCAATGGATGAAGCTCTGCAACAGATTCGAGAGATTCTGCTACCAAGTCGGCGGAGCTTTTCTTTGTGGCTATGGAGCTTTTTTTGCAATGTGTGCCATTTGCGTTATCTCTTCTTTCAACTTGTTTAGGCATTATTCACCAAACCTTTTCTTTCGACTAAAATCCAACGAGTGAATTGTTCGATATCGACTTCGAGACCTTGTAACTTTATCAAGTCTATCAATTGTATTCATATCTGTATGTCGAAGACATTTGGATCGATACACACTATCTTTATTAAAACGAGATATTTTGAACAGGGTTTGAATAGAATAATAAGATATGAAAATGATATTAATTGTGTCAATTTAGTGTCAATGATTCTAAAAATGTTATACTCATGAACTCGGCTAAACAAAGTTATTGCTTTGGTTTTTAATCTTAATACGAGTAAGTCGTTATTGATGTGATAGAGAGAGCGGAGACTTGAGTAAATGCCCTTTTTTTAACAAATAGATGACAATATGAAGGAAGTCCTACATGATAGATTAAGAATGTAATCTTAAAATGACTTATTAAGTCAACAACTTGTTTAAATTAGAAAATTTAATGAATAACTGTGAGATCCCATGTCGGTTGGAGAGAATAACGAAACATTTTTTATAAGGGTGGGGTGTGGAAACCTTTCCCTAGCAAACACGTTTTAAAACCCAAAAAGAACAATATCTGATAGCGGTAGGCTTAGGCAGTTACAAATGATATCAGAACACCGAGCGATGTGTCAGCGAGAAGGTTGAGCCTCGAAGGGGGGTGGTCATGAGGCAGTGTGCCAGCAAGGACGCTGGGCCCGAAGGGGGGGTGGATTGGGGGGTCCCACATCGATTGGAGAATGGAATGAGTGTCATCAAGGACGCTGGCCCCGAAGGGGGTGGATTATGAGATCCCACATTAGTTGGAGAGGTGAACGAAGCATTTTTTATAAGTGTGTGGAAACATTTTTCTAACTGACGCGTTTTAAAAACCTTGAAGGAAAGCTCGAAAGGACAAACCCAAAAAAGACAATATCTACTAGCGGTGAGATTGGGTCTAAGAATCTCATCTAAAGAGAGGTAGGTACTAACTCGATCCCGTTCTCACAAATATGGCAAAATATGACATTAAAAAAGCTTTAAAATACGTAGGGATCTAAAATTAAAAAGAAAAAAAAAAGGTTATAGATGGAAAAATAAGTAAAGTATGGTACACAAGAAATAATAACATTAAATTTATAAAAGGACAAGTAGAAAGCTTTGAATGCAAAACTAACTACCATGTTTAATGCTAACGTTTGACTTATAACTTCCTTCATAAACCATGTAGGCCATATGCCAACTCTGATATCATTGCCTAAATTGTCTTTAAAAAAATTGTTCGTCTACCATTAAATTAAAAAATATGAACGAATGGAGACCATGTTCAACAAAGTACACCTTTTTGGTGGTTTAATCATAAGAACTTCAAAGTTAAGTGTATCGAGTTTGAAGCAATTTTATGTTGAGTGACTATAAGAATTTTCTTAGGACAAAATAGGAATGAATCGAGACCACAACGGCTTAAAAATATGGTGGTATGCAGAGTATAAATGATGAAGACAATGAAAAGAGAGAGAAGAATCAAGGACAATGAATCGAAGGTAGGCGTTTTGGGTTATTGACTTCGTTTTTTCTTTAAATTCGAGAGATTTTCTTTGAATTAAGTTATAAATTTTAAGTATGTTGATATTGGAGGGATTTCACACCATTTTTATGAAGGAAGTCGGAGTTGATTCAGACTAAAATGTGGTGTTTCGATAAACATCAAGAATCTGCAAGATTATAAATTTTACAACTTTAGACGATATTTGACCTTGTTTATATATTTGTGGGTAAAAAAATTGATGTATGTATGTTTGTGATCATCGTCACAATTAGATGAGAATTAAACCTCGAATTTAAAACCGCAATAAAATTTTGATTTTCTCTAGCAACAAGAACTCTTCACAAGCCCAACCCGAGTGAATGAACCACAGAATCAAGAAGCTCTTCATTTGTTCGATGCCGCACTATTACGAAATTTGTATTTTATATAGCCGTAATCAATTAAGATTTTTTCCTTATTTTTAGTAATCGATTGACGTATATTTTACCTGAAGTTGTATCGTATTTAAACCTAATGACCATTAATAAAAATTGGACTTTCGATCCCGCTTCTGTTTCTCATTCTTAACAAACACGTTCACAACTTTTTAAGCAAGCTTATCAAACACTCCACTTTGCTCTTCTCCAAAAACATGGGCTTAAAAACATAGGCTAAGCTTGTTGTCAAAGCTTTTATTGTCTTCTTATTTAGTTGGGCATATATAATAATGAGGTCCCAACAAGTTTTTCCTTCTTTACCTTAAATGTTGAGCCCAAACATGGCCAAATAGATATCACTTGATGCACCTCAAACAAACATAGTAGGATCGAAGTGTATATTCACGATAAAATTGAAAGAGGGTGGAACGATCGATAGCAAGATTAGTAATAATAAGATAATCTCGAGTTGAAGGAATAGGACTATGAGGAAACTTTAGTTGAATAGTAAATACAATCACAATTTGCCCTAGCAAAAAACTTTAGATGGAATCTTAGGCAGTTTGATGTCAAAAACGTCTTTACATTCAGTTCAATTGAAAATTAGCATGAAAAGATCATGGATTACTACATGATTTCTTGAAAACAGTCACGCTTTATGCCTAGGATTCAGATCAAAATTTGGAATCTGACTTCAGCACCTCGTGACTCTAACATTCTTTTGCGTTCCCGCGATATGATAATGTTACCTGTTTGTCTTGAACTATTTCTAAGACGGAAGACTATCATCACAAACTAACACAAATCCATTTATGATGTTTTGTTCTTACACACATACTCCTAAAAACCACTCAACATAGTACTGCTCTAAGCTAAACATACTTAATTTTGAAGTTTCTCCGTTTGTAGGTATGTGCAGTACCTATCAATTCCAGTTCATATCTTTCTTTCGTGTGTTCGATTCTTGATCTTCTCCTTTCTGGAACTGTAAGGGAAAGCATATGAAATCTTCTACGCATTTTTTAGAAGATAAATTTTTCTTTAAATAAACAAAAATTTCAACATGATGATTAATTAATTGGAGTTACTCCATTCACCATATCAAACTCTTTCTTTCTTTATTTTTGAAGTTGAGGTAAGATCAAAGGAGAAAAAAAATTTAGATCAAACTGAACTTTTTTCTTCGATACTAAGGGCCAACTTATATTAGTACCTGTTGTTTGGGTAGGAGGGAGCTTTGGAAGTGTACCTTGTTGTTCGGGCAAATGACACAACCACCACTCACTATTTCCTAACCGAGAAGAAGTTTCACCCATCTTCAAATTGAAGATCAAAAGAGCCTTCCCATCTGTTTCTAAACTCAAGAAGGCTTGTCTTTATCCGCTATCACTTCTATCATAGAAATTGATAAAAGACGTTCAAATTTTTTTAGTATTTGTGTTTTAGGATTATTTGAGTCCTACATCCATTGGTAGGACTCTTTTAGGTAAACTAAAAGCAAAGAAAATGGACAATATCATATGAGTGTGGTTGTTCCATGTTCTTGTCTTAATTAGGAAACTTTTAAATTTTCTATTATATATCAAAATGACCAAAATGTCCTCAGACATCATCACGACCATCTTTTATCATTGTTAAATACCGCTAGAGACCATTAACAAATACTGTTGACAACTACCACGAATTATTGTCGTCATCATCAATTGCCATCTCACACGGTTAACAAAAGCTAAATTCTCCCGTCATCCACCGGTTACGACTATTGCCACCTACCCTATCGACGACCACTTCGTCAACTATCCAACGGATCATAGTGTTTTAAAAAAATATATTTTTAAAGAACATTCTTTTCCCCCTAATCAAAATAGGCTTATTAATATCCAAATTGATCGAGCTACCAAAATCCAAATGTTTTTTAAAATCTTTAGCCATCGTGGATCTATAAAATCAATTAAAAAAAGTACTTCTAGTCCAATTTTGCACACCAAGGTCTTGTCCTTCCATCAACCTAACGAGTCATTTTAAATGCCGTTTAGCTTGATAAGACATGTACCATCGATTAGGAAGAAATCAAATACTTGAATACTCCAACCCATAAAGTTTTCGATAAAGTTTTGTTTCATTTAATGGTTTATAAACTCAACAAAAATTTAACACAAATCAATGAGAAATACATAGATAATTATTTCCCATAACCATAAATTTTAAAATCAATTTTCTCTTCTTCGGGAAAAGAAGTTCACGACCCGTAGGCCTTCTACCTCCACGCGACATTGCTCCGTCAGGCTTTTGCCCATTGCGGAATTAAAATCAATCTTCTTTGTTTCAAATTAGATTAGCTAGCTAATGAATATATTCTCGATCAAAAGATAAAAAGTTCAAATTTTCTCACTGTTTACATCGAACTAAGAGCTCCTTACAATCTCTCATTCCAATATATCCTCAATCTTGATATCACGATAGTTCTATTAGCGATCTAGAAGTCAGAAGTTCAAAACATCAATATATCTTCAATCTCGACATCACGATAGCTCATTATCAACCTAAAAGTTGAAGTTCAAATTTTCAATATATCTTCAATCTCGACATCACGATAGCTCTATTATCGACCAAGAAATCATAAGTTCAAAATTTCAATATACCCTCAATCTCGACATCACGATAGCTCTATTATCGACCAAGAAATCATAAGTTCAAAATTTCAATATACCTTCAATCTCGACATCACGATAGCTCTATTATCGACCAAGAAATCATAAGTTCAAAATTTCAATATACCCTCAATCTCGACATCACGATAGCTCTATTATCGACCAAGAAATCATAAGTTCAAAATTTCAATATACCTTCAATCTCGACATCACGATAGCTCTATTATCGACCAAGAAATCATAAGTTCAAAATTTCAATATACCCTCAATCTCGACATCACGATAGCTCTATTATCGACCAAGAAATCATAAGTTCAAAATTTCAATATACCCTCAATCTCAACATCACGATAGCTCTATTATCGACCAAGAAGTCAAAAGTTCAAAATTTCACTATATCCTCAATCTCGACATCACGATAATTCTATTATCGACCTAGAAGTCAGAAGTTCAAAATTTCAATATATCTATAATCTCGACATCACGATAGTTCTATTATCGACCCAGAAGTCAGAAGTTTAAAATTTCAATATATCCCCAATCTCGACATCCCGATTGCTCTATTATTGACCAAGAAATCATAAGTTCGAAATTTCAATGACCCAGAAGTCAGAAGTTCAAAATTTCAATGTATCCTCAATCTCGACATCACGATAGCTCTGTTATCGACCCAGAAGTCAGAAGTTCAAAATTTCAATATATCGTCAATCTCGACATCACGATAGTTCTATTATCGACCCAAAAGTCAAAAGTTCAAAATTTCAATATATCTACAATCTCGAAATCATGATAGCTCTATTATCGACCCAGAAGTTAGAAGTTCAAAATTTCAATATATCCTCAATCTTGACATCACGACAGTTCTATTCTCAACTAAGAAGTCAAAAGTTGAAAATTTCAATATATCCTCAATCTCAACATCACTATAGTTCTATTATCGACCCATCACTATAGTTCTATTATCGACCCAGAAGACAAAAGTTCAAAATTTCAATATATTATCATTTTCGACATCATGATAGCTCTATTATCGACCCAGAAGCCATGAATTCAAAATTTCAAGATGTCTTTGATCTCGATCCTAATAGCTGTATTATCAAATTCAAAATTTCAATATATCCTCAATCTCGAGGTCTCGGGCAATGAACAAAAATCAAAACCAAAGCCACAAGCATTCATAGCAGCAGCAAAACAGAGCAACAATATCAAAACATAACTAAAAGAAACCTTCATTTCAAACTATGCTTCAACTATATATACATCTCAAAAGGGAAACAGAGGCAAGAGAAGAAGAAACCAACCTAGAGTTACAATTACGGAGCATACAAAATCTCATAGCTCCGAGAATTTGCACAATCCATTTGATTTTCTTCCATATCCAATCGAACGGAGCTCCGGCAAAGGGGGCAAGCAGAAACCCTAACCAACCACGAATCGATGCACTTCCGGTGATAAATATGGCCGCACCCACCAAGTTTTCTACACCACTGACCTTTTCTAAACCCACCAAGGCAAATAGGGCAGTCAATTTGAGAGTGGGGGTTGACCCAATTGGAGAATCGAAACTGGAGGAGCTTTTTGAGGTCACGATTAGAGAACCCAGATGAGGAATCGGTGAATTGGGAACGGCGGCGATGGCGGCGTCGTCGTCGGCGGTGAAGGACGCTAGCGACGCAGGGGTAGATGAGGAGGAGGGCAGTGGCGAGGCCGAGGAAGACGAAGAAGAGGGTGGTTAAGACGATCATAATGGAGACCTTGAGGAGCAGAGACAGGACTTTGGCCTCTGGCTTAGGCGGTGGTGGGTCGCCGGCGATGGCGGCGGTGGAGTCTTGAAGAGGCATGATGGGGTGGGTGGGGAGTGGAATTTGGGGGAATGTAAAAAGAGAGAGATGGGGATTGTGATATGGTTGAATGATGTATGAGTTTTTGAAAAAGGGTTATGGAAATGGAAACTATGGGCTTTTGTGAGTTCTTGAAAGGTGTGGGAGGTAGGGCCATTGATTTTGATCTTTAGATATTTGGGATACAATTCACTTCAATCTAGTCTTTTTTTACTAAGAAAATGTTAAATTTGTAGTGGCTTGGGTGGGGTAGGATAAGGAATATGTTGAATAATGAGACGGGACACGTGTTCGAGTATAATTTAAAGTTAAAAGTTGAAGTACATTTAGTCTTCATCACCATGCACGGTTTGATCTAATTTGATTTCAGCCAATGACATAGGATCAGGTTATGTTGATCTTCAAGAAGGGTCGTTACTCTCTTTATATGCCTTGTGTCACGGTCATGTTCATCTAAGGCGTGTTGCTTGTGGTCGCATACCCATGTCACGTCGAAACCTATATTTAATTTCATGTTGTATTGTCTTAATATTGTATTTTCTGTTTGTACACTAGAAATCATGTATAGGCTTGTCAAACCTGTTTGTACACTAAAAATCATGTATAGGCTTGTCAAACCTGAATCACTTCAAAATGTACGATAGCGGCAAAATCACATCTAGGCTTGATGGATGCAAATAGTTGTCAAATTCTCCATACCCAGAAAATTGTAAGATATTTAAGCAGTTGTGTTGCGTTTTTGCTTATAACGTTGCTTTAAAATCTTCTTACATTCTTACTTCCAAACTCGCTCTCGAAAATCTTTATGCCATCTAACTGGGTTTGCATTTGGTCATTGTGCTTCTACCCCACGTCTTGTCAATGTAGGTTGATGGGCAAGGCCCGTTCCGTAGCAAAACACTGTCATCTATTCATGGATATTTTGATGCTTGCTTCATTATTATTTAGGACACTTATGTCAAAACATACACGATCCGACTTTGATCACTATGTACTGTACCGAGTTCTAGTCTAAGGTTTCTCCTTTCATTTCGTATGTTAAAAGGCAAATGGTTTCTGTAAGAACTTTTTTAATCCGTTCTTAGAGGTTAAATGTGTTAATGCTATTTTTGAAAGTTCATGCGTATTTTTAAAACGTACTAACGTGTATATCCATATATCACCCATTACATTATTTTTTAACTTTTAAAAACGGTTTAAGTGAATTAATGGAACTTTTAAAACGTACAGACGATTTTCATTCAAAACTAGGGGTGTGTATTTTTATAATTTTTTTTAAGAGTAAGGATATTATTGAAATTTTTAAAATTTAAAGGGTAGTTTTATTAATTTAGCCTATATATAAGTTTATGCATCGAGTTTTCCAGTTAATTTGACAGTCTTATTCAACTTTTCAATGTGTCGTTATCTCTTCAAATAGATATTAGACCTTCCATTTATGTTATGCTATATTATGGCACGACTCCGTCACATTCACCTTTAAACATCATTATTTAAAATGTGACAAACTTTATTTTATTAACTCTATAGACTTGTGGTCTCTTTTCATTTGCATTATGTACGCATAACATTTAATTTCGTGCATTTATAAGTCTCACTATATGGTTAGGTTATGATTCTCCTAGTCGACCCTTTTCCCTCCACGTTTCAGAGTTTGATTTTATGCTTGCATCCATTAAAATCAACGATTATTAGCTTTAGTTTTGAATTTATACTCATTATTATAACAATCCAAGCCCACCGATAGCAGATATTGTCTGTTTTGGCCCGTTATATATCGTCGTTAGCTTCACAGTTTCTAAAATTCGTCTACTAGGGAGAAGTTTCTACACCTTTATAAGAAATGATCTGTTCACCTCTCCAACCGATATGGGCTCTCACAATAGATGCATTTTAAAACTGTGAAGCTGACGGCGTTATATAACAGGCCAAAGTAGACAATATCTACTAGCAATGGGCTTCAACTATTACAAATGGTATTAGAGCTAGACACGAAACGGTGTGTCAACGAGGACACTGGCCTCTAATGGAGATAGATTGTGAGATCCCACATCGATTGGATAAGAGATTAATATGATTTGTGAAGTATAGACAGGAGTCATCCTCATCCTATCAGCTACCGAGAAAGATTCTCGAAGATTAACTTTAAAAATACGAAGTTTGGTAAAACAATATGATACATTATGAACTTTGTATATACAAATATGTTATATACTTGTGGAGTAAGAAAATTTTAACCGTTGACCTCTTAATCACTTCACGGTTATTCTAGTATAACTTTATAGGTAAGACATCAGTTATGTCATAAAAAGTGCCGAGTTGTAATGTCCTACATTGGTTGGGGAGGAGAACAAATCACCTTTATAAGGGTGTGGAAACCTTCCCCTAGCATATGCGTTTTAAAGCCTTGAGGGGAAGCCCGAGAGGGAAAGCCCAAAGAGGACAATATCTGCTAGCGATGGATCTGGGTCGGAAAGCCCAAAGAGGACAATATCTACTAGCGATGGATCTGAGTCGGAAAGCCCAAAGAGGACAATATCTACTAGCGATGGATCTGGGTCGGAAAGCCCAAAGAGGACAATATCTGCTAGCCATGGATATGGGTCGGAAAGCCCAAAGAGGACAATATCTGCTAGCGGTGGATATGGGTCGGAAAGCCCAAAGAGGACAATATCTGCTAGCGATGGATCTGGGTCGGAAAGCCCAAAGAGGACAATATCTGCTAGCAGTGGATCTGGGTCGGAAAGCCCAAAAAGGACAATATCTGCTAGCGGTGGATCTAGGTCATTACAAATATCTTAGCTAAGATATGGTAGAGGTTTTTGTTTATTTATGGTCTGATGGGAAGTTTGGTGGGATGAATAAAATCTGAAATTGGCTATTCCACCTGCTTTCCATTGGTTACTTTAAATATCCTCTGAAAAATTTAATGTAACAGTCACCCTTTCCTATTGTTATCGTCGTCATCAGTCTCACGAGTTTAAAATGCGTCTATTAAGAAGAGGTTTCCACACTCTTACAAGAAATGTTTTGATTCTCTCTCCAACCGAGGTAAGATCTCATAATCCATCCCCCTTGGGGGCCAACGTCCTCGCTGGCACACTACCCGATGTCTGACTCTGATACTATTTGTAACAGCCCAAGCCCACCGATAGTAGATATTGTTCACTTTGTTTCGTTACGTATAGCTGTCAGCCTCACCGTTTTAAAACAAGTCTACTGGGGAAGGTTTTCACATCTTTACAAAGAATGTTTCGTTCTCCTCTCCAACCGGAATCTCACAATCCACTCCCTCCTTGGCGGCCAGTGTTCTCGCTGGCACACCCCTTGGAGAGGTTTCCACATTCTTATAAGGAATATTTCATTCCCTTCTTCAACTAAGATGAGATCTCACAATCCACGGAGGTCCAGCGTCCTCACTGGCACACCGTCCTGTGTCTAGCTCTGATACTATTTGTAACAACTCAAGCCAACTATTAGCAAATATTATCTGCTTTGGCTCATTACGTATCGTCGTCAGCCTCACGGTTTTAAAACGAGTCTGCTAGGGAGAGGTTTCCACACTATTGTAAAAAATGTTTCGTTCTCATCTTCAATCGACGTGGGATTTCATATAAAAGGTCTCCTCTATATATACACACACGCGCACCCACACACCATCAAATTTGATGTGTTCAAGGGATAGAGGGACGATGGGAAAGGTCTCCTATTTTAATCTCCATCTTCATGAAAATTTTTATTTATTTTTTAGATGATCGAGCAAAGATTCCCACAGAAAATTCACATGCTGAGATTTGGGTGGAGACGGGATTAGCTAAGGAGGAAAAACTTTTCTCCACTTCCTCCCCCATTGCCCGTTTAGTTTCACACCCGATACAAGCCTCGGAACGTCCCAACTCTACTGGTTAAATAGACATTATCCAAAAAATAAAAAAAAATAAAAAAACTTTATATTTGATTAAAAACATTAACAAGAATATCCTTGAAAAAAAACATTTTTACTTTCCAACTAATTAATCATTCAAAAATTTAAATCCAAACAGAATTACAAAATGAATCACACAGAACAATCAGAGTGATCATCATTGGTTGAAAAAGATGAATGAACAATCCTACTGTTCTTCGTGTTCTTCCCCATCACCCACTGCAACGTCCTCCTCACAAACGACCGCCGATTCTCAACAAATTCCGAACTATTTCTCCTCCCATTCTCTTCCTCCGTCATTCCCATCCCATTTTCCGATCTGGGTCGGTTCGCACCGCCCACCTTCTCATCGACGAAGCTCCCCTTCGAGCTCCCACGGCGAAAGCTCTCAACTTTCTCATTCAATTCTGTAAAATTAAACTCTCGTCTCGATTCGCAGTCGCACTCCGACATTGCCGCTAGACTCCCCGGCATCAATGGTAGATTCCTCTTCTTCCTCGCCGGTTTCCTCACTGCCGGCGTCCTGATCGGAACTTGCAGAGACGAATTCTCATCCATTACATACCCAAATGACCCCATTGAAAAACACCTTCTCGAATCAACTTTCCCATTATTGCTACTCCCTTCTCCATTACTCTCCAAGCTTTTAAACTTCCCCAATTTTATAGGAACCACCGTCTGCTCCGCCGCCGCCGCCGCCGCAGGCGGCGTCGGCGGCTCATCTGGCTTCATTTCAGCAAAATCCAACACATCCCCAAGAAAACCCAGAAAGGAACCGGTTTGAATTTCCCCAATTTCTCTGGAGCTATGAGTTACAGAGTCAAGAACTCCAACAATTTTGGAGGGGAATCCGACATCTGAAATCAAGCCGGCACGGCAGAGGGGACATGTCGAGTGGGACAGAAGCCACGTGTCGATACACACCATATGAAAAGCATGGCTGCATTTGGTCAACAATCGGAGTTTATCATCGGGTTGAAATTCACAGAGACAAACAGAGCAATCAAAAGGGTCTAATTTCAGGCCGATTATGGCTTTGTAGAGAAAAACAGGGAGGGTATCGATGAAGGATTGGTCGACGCCGGCGTCGTGGAGGTGGAAGAGCTGCTGGAGTTGGCCTTGGAAAGCAGAGGCAGCCCCGTCAACCGCCGCACCGGCGGCGGAATCTTCGGGATCTGTTCTGATTTGGGGCTTGAGGAAGAATCGGAGAAGGAGGAGGAGGAGGGCGGAGAAGAAGAGGAGAATGGAGAGGATGATTATGGCTATGAGAATTGTGGGGCTTACTTGGTTGTCAAAGTTGAAATCCGGCGGCGGTGGAGGCGGTGGAGGCGGCGGAGAAATGGGGTTTGGGAGAATGGCCATGGATGAAGGTTAGAAGATGGAGAAGATGAAATTAAAGTATTTAGGTTGAAGAAGAGGGAGAGAAATAAATGGTGCAATGACTGATACCAACAAAAAGATCAATGATTGAAGGAAATTAATTGAAAATCAGAGAACAACGAAGAAAACCTTGGTTAATTAGACCGTTTGATTTGAATTATATATATATATATAGATATAGATATATAATTTAATTGAGGTTATGTGTATTTTTTTGTTCTTTAATGGCTCGTGGTTGTGGTTCGATATTTTCTCATATATTGAGGTTAGCTAGTTGACGGTGGAATTTGATCCCTTCAAATAGATATGTCTATTAAATCTGCAGGGTCGAAGTTTTATAGAGAACTGGTTCGATTTACGAAAGTAAATGAAGAGTTTTGCAAAAATGGAGATTGAAAAATACGGTGGGGATGGGGTCGAGGAAGGCTTCCCCGTCTTCGCTCCTTCTCGTGGATATCTCTACCTTTAAATTAGGTGTGTTTAAGAATTCAGTGACTCAAAGAATTCGATCAACCAAACCTAACTCGCATGATTGGAGATTGAAAACATGTTTGCTAGGGAAAGGTTTCCACACAAACGGTGTTTCGGTCGATGCTGACACTCGTTCCTTTCTCCAATTGATGTGGGATCTCCACCAAATCTGAGTGTTTCGTTCTCCTCTCCAACCGATGTGGAATCTCACAATCCACCCTCCCTCCCCTCAGGGCTTAGCGTCCTCGCTGACACTCATTCCTTTTTCCAATCGATGTGGGACCCCCATCAAATCCAGGTGTTTTGTTCTCCTCCCCAACCGATGTGGGATCTCACACTCCACCCCCAGGGCTTAGCGTCCTCACTGGCACTCATTCCTTTCTCCAATCGATGTGGGACCCCCACCAAATCCGAGTGTTTCGTTCTCCTCCCCAACCGATGTGGGATCTCACACTCCATCCCCCCCCCCCTTCAGGGCTTAGCATCCTCGCTAGCACATCGCTTCGTATCTACCCCCTTCGGGGAATAGCCTCCTTGCTAACACACCACCTGGTGTCTAGCTTTGATACCGTTTGTAACGGTCCAAGTCCACCGCTAGCAGATATTTTTCTCTTTGGGCTTTCTCTTTGGACTTTCTCTTTCGGAGTTCCCCTCAACGCTTTAAAACGTGTTTGCTAGAGAGAGGTTTCTATACTCTTTTACTCTCCGAGTATTAAATTCAAATAAAGTACTATTTAAATATAAAATGGCAACCTTCTCTCATGAACATAAAATTGAGTTGTAAAAACAAATTAAAATTAAAATAATGGTGTGATCAAAAGTTTGGTTGACTTTTGAGAACTAAACTATACAACTAACAAATTTGTGCACCAATACCAATAAAGCTTTTTAGTATAAATGTTTAAAAAATTCGTTCATCTCAAAATCTCGATCACCTCAATCAAATTCATATGATTTGGGTTGAATTATTAACTCGTTTGAATAAGATTGAATTCAAATAAATAAAACCTTTATCAATTAGATTGGTTGAGGATCGACAAAACTAACTCGAATTTAATATTAATTTGAAGAAATTTTTACTTACCATACAATTTCATAATTTTTATTATTGTTTATTTTTTAATTGTAAATCTTAATTTAATATTTGAAAATAAATAGACCGACATTTTACTTTTATTAGAAATAAAAATTTGAATAAATGATTCAAAGAACTCGAACCAACCCAATCGAGCTATTTTGAAGTTGGGTTGAGTTCATTATTTAATAAACATTTTTGTGGATTGAAAAAATTTAGGATCTAAATAATTGAATTGGGTCTAAAAAAATGTCTCGATCAAACCTAACCTGACCAATCTGACGGATGAACTCGACCAATTTGACTGATGAAGACCCTACTTCTTACTTGAGTTCGAAACATAGAAACAATCTGCGATCCAAATAATTGCATTGAGTCTAAGATATGTCTCAGTCAGACCTAACCCAATCAATCTAACTGATAAACCCGACCAATCGATTGACGAAGACCCTACAATCTTCTTCCATGACATCCCGGATAAAATATTTCTTAGCTCAAAAAGTTGACTACTCAAATTTTGCTTCATAAACTACTCTTTGTTGTTTCCATATTATTGAACGGACTAACTCTTTCCATCTAAAATTGACGGTATGAATATTTTTAAATTTTTTTAAAAGTTTTAGGGTATTTATTAAAACTTTAAAAAATTTAAAGGTACTTTCGGAAGAAATACAAATTTTATGGATATTTTTATTAATTTAGCTTTACAAAATATACCGAAAACGTTTTAAAATGTAAGAGCTAAATAAGTACGTCTAAAAATTTATAGGCCAAACGAATAACTAAAAAAAACTATTTTTCCTTAATATAAACTTTTTTCATTAATAATTGAAAATTAAACTCAAACTCATTTAGAACTTCAACGGGAGATACAAAATATTCTGTTAAAACTGTGAGGCTGACGGATAATATCTACAAGAGATGTTTGAACGGTTACATCAAACTTTAATCTATTATATATGACTCTGACATTTGTCCATATAAAATTTTAATGAGACAAATGAACAAAAGATGGGTCGATATCAAGTCATTAAAAAGTGTATTAAAAAATTCATCAAAACCGAATAATTTTAGGGGACGAGATAATATATATACACGATGAATATTAAATTAATAAAAATACCCTTAAATTTTGTATTTGGTCTAAACTATCTTTAAACTCGTAAAAGTTTGAATAATAGTTTTGGATGAAAAGTTAATATTTTGTTTCAAAAATATTCTTAACTTTTATAAAAGAAAGTTTTACTATCAATATTTTGATCGGATCTATCTATCGGCACATCATAGATTATCTTTAAGCTTTTTAATGTTAATTTTAGAATTTTATAGGTATTTTTTAAATGTCAAACTAATGGTAAGAATATTTTTGAATTTTTAAAGGTATTAATATTTTAATTTAATGTATTCATTAAATTTTCAAAAACAAATGGTATATTCTTTTTAAAATTACGTTGTATGAATAGAGATTTCAATGTTCACATTGATAATCAATAATATTCAAGTTTAAAAAGTAGTTTATTGATTTGTTTTTATGCAAAATAATAATAGTAATAAATAAATGAAGTTCGAAAGCAACTTTTATGACTCTACCCGATCTAATGACCCGACCCGACCCACGACCCCATCCACCCCTTGATCTGATCTTTGTGGCTCTATCTTGCCATTTTTTTTACTGATCCAAAATCGTCTTTGATGTTATTTGAGGTGTTTGAGGTTAGTATGACCACTATTTTGTCAATTTAAAATATATTAAACTAAGTTAGATGATTAATTGATGTCATTTGGTGAATTAAGCCCTTTAATATGTTCTTACCTGAAGTCGTTAGCCCACATAGGTTGAATTGAATTGTGAGGAGCGGATTCTAGTTAGCACCAAAAATAATTAGTAACTCCAACTTAGATCAACTAAGTAAATGGTTAACTATTGGCTTGGTTGAATGAATTGCTTGAAGTATGAACGACTTGTGCCTTATGGCCTCTGCACATACCCTGCCTTGTGATTGTTTAATGCATGTTTATTATGTTATTGCTGTGATGTGAGTATCATATGCTATGGAACTTGGTATGTCATGTTATGTTGTAATTATGATATATGCTATGTTATGGAATATCACGTTGACAGACTATGTTAGGGAAAGTGTTGTATCATTTTACCCATTACTTTATGAGATGACATGAAATGATTAAGCTTTGTCGATGAAGAACGAATCAAGTTGCATCATACGTTCCTGTCATGATTTAAAACTATAGGAACTTCATGCATTTTTGTGTATCACGTTCATCAAAATATTTTTCGCTTATACCCGTGTTAAAAGTTTGCAATTTTGTCAAAACTTCATGTAAATCTTGATTGAATTATTAATGATTTGCATTGAATTTTTTTTTTTTTTTTTTGTATAAAACTAATTGTGAGAAGTTTATCATATCGTACAGACTTGAATTGAATCATAACAATAAAACCAATTGATTTGATTCGGTTATTTTGAAAAAATTGGTTTGATCAATTTAAAAGTTTATAAAACTGTAAGAATTTGAAAAAATTGATCGTAACAATCATATCACACTTTGTGATCGGATATAGTTAGCCACCAAAGTCACTTAAATGGGTGATCAAGATCACTGTATGCGATGAACCTCAGGTTTATTGTCTAGTTCCATAAGGGGATTCAGAGTATCGTTTCGATCATCCCGAATGGTTCATATATTGTGAGCTGATTATGTTTTTTTGAATAAAGTTCAAAGTGTTGATTTGTTATGTTTACATGTATCTCTTCTAAAGTAGTTTTAAAATGGTACACAAACATGTTTTGTTTTCAAATTCAATATTCGAATATGAATACAAACTGTCCTACAAGCTCGCATACCACCACATGGATGTCAAAGAGGACTCGAGAGCGTCGATCATCGACCACAGGATCCCACTCAAGCATATCCATATTGGTTATGCATATTGATTGGTACTTCTTCCTTTGAGCCGGGCATGAAGATTCTTTTGTTTTAGATCTTGATCTTTATTACGAAAGTTTTATTTTAAATCAACGCGGGTAAATTATATAAAATATTCTTGAATTTTAGAATATATATTTTGAAAAATTTCTTGAATTTTGCTCCAAAAATTATCTACTTTTCAATTATATATATATTATATACTCAATAACTCCTACAGTTTTTTAAATCATTAATTCTTAACATTTAAGAAATTGTACAATTTCCATTGAACAAACTTTTTCATTATTACATTGATTTCACTTTGTAGTTATTCTTTTCCAAAAACACTTGAAATTGATAATTATAAAATTTACGAATTTTTTGTTTAAGATTAGGATCAAGATTCGGCACTTGATAACTTCAACATTTCACTGCATTCTCTGTGACACGATTACGTTACATGCTCCTCGCTTTTAGGAAAGAAGAATATCGATCAATAGGAGTTCTTCTAGCATCTTTTGTCCTCACTCATATGCATCATAGGAGAATTTCCAAAGGTACTCCATATCGAATTACTCCAAACAAAGCAGTCTTAATCATGGAGTTCTTATGATTGAGCCACTGAAAAGAAAAGTGCACTTTGTTGGTATAGGCAATGACTTTCATTCAGATGTGGTTTCAATTCATTCATGTACCCCTCATTTACTCAGATTCACATGTTTACCAGCTTTCGCCTTGATTTGTCCTCTGATATCATTTGTAACACCCCATATCCACGATTTGGATCACGATTTGAAATATCATGTCCAATACTAAAAATAGATTTGATGGTAAAAGTGTTAAGATTATCCCTACTCGAAATATCATGTGACACCTAAAGAAGGGTTACATGAATATACTGAGACCATATTCAAATGAGAGAGGTCTTGAGAATAAGTGTGATGTCCCACATCAATTGGGGAGGAGAACAAAACACTTTTTGTGTAAGAGTGTGGAAACCTCTCCCTAACCTATGAGTTTTAAAGCCCTGAGGGGAAGCCCGAAAGACAAAGTCCAAAGAGGACAATATTTGCTAGTGGTGGGTCTGGGCCGTTACAAATGGTATCAGAGCCAGACACTGAGTGATGTGCCAGTGAAGAGGCTGTTCCTTGAAGGGGGGTAGACACAAAGCGGTGTGCCAGTAAGGACGTTGGGCCCTAAAGAGGGGTGGATTGTGATGTCCTACATTGATTGGGGAGGAGAACGAAACACCCTTTTACCCACATCGGTTAGGGAGGAGCACGAAACACCATTTAAAAGAATTGAAAGTCATTACCTATACCAACAAGGTGTACATTTCTTTTTGGTGGCTTAATCATATGAATTTCAAGGTCAAACGTGCTTTGCTTGGAGAAATTCTATGTTCGGTGACCATCTAATAATTTTTCTAGGATGCATATGAGTGAGGGTAATGAATGTCAGAAGAACTCATTGATCTGTTACGATATTCTTCACTCAGAGGATAATACGAACACGAATATATATATTTATTTATTTTTAAAGTTCGATGTTTTTTTAATCTCAATGGTCTCCTCATCATTCAACCCTCAAACCTCTTCTTTCATTTGTCATCAAAAAGTCCCACATTACACATACACCAAACCAAACATATACATTATAGTTTTCCCCCTCACATATATTTAATTTCTTTTTTTAGCATAAAGTTCAATATTTATTATACTCATTTTTCATTTTACAATTAAATTATAACTTCTAATGAAAAATATTTGAGTGTNTTTTTTTTTTTTTTTTTTTTTTGGCAAGATCCCATCTCGATTGGAAAGGAAAATGAAATATTCTTTATAAGGGTGTGAAAACCTTTTCCTACTAGACGCATTTTAAAAATGTGAGACTGAACGATGATACTTAACTGGCCAAAGCGGACAATATCTGCTCATGGTGGACTTGGGCTGTTGCAAATGGTATCAGAGCTAGACACTGAGCAATGTGTCAACGAGGACGCTAGACCCCTAGTGGAGGTGGATTGTGAGATCCCATATTTGTTGGAGAGACAAACGAAGTATTCCTTATATGGGTGTGGAAATAAATATATGCTATGGTGGGTTTGGGCTGTTACAAATGATATCAGAGCTAGACACTGAGCAGTGTGTCAACGAGAACGCTAGACCCTCAATGAGGGTGGATTGTGAGACCCCACATCGGTTGGAGAGAGGAACGAAACATTTCTTAAATGGGTGTGAAAATAAATATTTGCTAGTGGTAGGTTTGATCTGTTACAAATGGTATCAGAGCTAGACACCGAACAGTGTGTCAACAAGGATGCTAGACCTCCAATGAGAGTAGATTGTGAGATCACACATCGGTTGGAGAGAGGAACAAAACATTTCTTATATGGGTGTGGAGATAGAAACCTTTCCCTCGTGGACGTGTTGAGCAGTGTGTCAACAAGGATGCTAGACCTCCAATGAGAGTAGATTGTGAGATCACACATTGGTTGGAGGGAGGAACAAAGCATTTCTTATATGGGTGTGGAAATAGAAACCTCTCCCTCGTGAACGTGTTTTAAAACTGGGAAACTAACAGTGATACGTAACGGGCCAAAAATGACAATATCTGCTAGCGGTGAGCTTAAACTATTAATTTTTTAAAAATAAAAAATAATAATTTTCCTTTTTAAAAAGAGTAGGGATCTTAGTGGGTTGCATGTTCCATTAAACCATTGAAAAAAAAAAGAAATCCAAACAATACCCACCAAACACATGTATTCCATATTTTAAGCTGAATTTTTCATCATCATCCTCATATTCTCGAAACATTATATTCCTTTGGTTTAAATATAATATATAGTATGAATTTGTGTTTAATTATAGAGAATTTAACTATAATTAATTAAAATGTATAGTTATTTCTTAGTTGTACCATTTTCCAATCATTAATTCCACATTGCTTTGTGTTGGATTGATAATAATATGCAAAATTAAGAAAAGCTCGGTGAAATTATAGGGTAACAATTCATGTAGCGACCTGAACCCACCGCTAGCAAATATTGTCCTCTTTGTGCTTTCTCTTTCGGGATTCCCCTCAAAGCTTTAAAACGTGCCTGCGAGGAGAAGGTTTCCAGACCCTTATAAAGGGTTTTTCGTTCTACTCCCCAACCAATGTGAGACTCTCACAATCCATGCCTAAGGATTCGAATAAGGATTTAGAATATGAATTTGACACCTGACATTTTCGACATTTCCTAATGATCCATATTTAGGATTCGAATTAGGATCCAAAATCTGAATTTGGTACCTGAATGTCCCTGCTTAACGATCAATGTCTAGGATTCAAATTAGAATCTAGAATCTGAATTTGACACTTGATGTCCCCGACATTCTCTAACGATCCATGTTTAGGATTCGAATTAGGATCCAGAATATTAATTTGGCATTTGATGTTCTCAACATTCCTTAACGATCAATGTCTAGGATTCGAATTAGGATCCAGAATGTGAATTTGGCACCTGATGTCCTCAATATTCTCTAACGATCCATGTTTAGGATTCTAATTAGAATCCAAAATCTGAATCTGACATTTGATGTCCCCGACATTCCTTAACGATCCATGTCTAGGATTCGAATTAGGATCCAAAATCTGAATTTAGCACCTGATGTCCCCGACATTCTCTAACGATCCATGTTTAGGATTCGAATTAGGATCCAGAATCTGAATTTGAATTTTGATGTCCCCGACATTCTCTTGCTGCTAGTCACATTACCTACTCCTTGTTTCTTATCTTGTTATCTACTTTTCACCTATGCTCATAAAACCAAGCTAAATTGTCAAAGTTCTCCCCACCCAAATAGTTATATACGGCTAAGCCGTTGTTATTGCCTTTCCTTGCATGCTATATAACACCGTTTTCAATCTCTCACTAAATTTTACTTTCAAACTCTCTTTCGAAAATCTCTCTACCCAGTTTTCTAAAACCTTCTTCTTAAATCCGGGCCAGAGGCTCGAACAGACATTGCCTAGCCGTAGGCGACGCACAAACAAATTGACTTAACTCACTCTTAACTCACTCGTTAAATTGATGGTAGATAATTAACAAGAAAACAAAAACAATATGAGGAGAAACTATATAATAAAATAAATAAATTTATAAGTAAAAATGACGTTTATAAATTTATTTAAAAAAAATAAAATAGTTAAATTAGTGTAATTTAACCAAATTTTTTTAATAACCTCATCTGAAATAGGCCAGAAAATGGAAGCTGGAGAGCATAGGGCAGAGGGAGGAAGACGATGAGTGAACCAAGATAAGAACAAAACAACAACACCTAATATATTCACTGCCTAATTATTACCAATCATTAATACACGCTTTCCCCTTCACGCACCCTTCTTTTTTGGTTGAGTTTCTTGCAAAACATCACCGAAAATATGTTTTAATCCATCCACCCACCATTCCCAATTTTCCGTGCCCTTCATTTTTGGCAAATTTTAGTTTCAAACCCTCACTTTCATTATCTTTAACCCCATTTCCCCTTCCCCCATTTTCTTCATTTGGATTAATCTTTCCCCGACAAGGGGGGATTTTCAATCCGGATTTTCTTGCCTTCGATTCTTCTCTGCTTCTCTTTCATCGGAATTAGGTCAGTTCTTGATGAAGCAGGAAGAAATCGAAGGTTTCCACTCCCAATTCCGCTTTAATCCTTCAAAATCGTTAATGGGTGTTTCTGTTTTCGATCATTTGATTGATTTCTGAGTTGGGTTTTGGAGATTGAAGATTCTCTTGAAGAATTTCCAACTGGGGTTCGTCGATTTTGAAAGTGGAGAGGTTCTTGAAGAAATTCTGGCTTTGGGTTTTCCCTTTTGTTCTTTACCTTCTTCGCTTGATTATCACTAGGGGGTTATGTAAGGTTGTTTTCTGCATTGAAATTGCTAGGTTGTATATTTCTGTGAATGGGTTTGTTCTTGCACATACAGAATTTTAGGTGAGGTTATCAGATTATCAGATAGAAAGGTGTTGTTCTGGGGTTTGATATACCATTGATTGGGAGAGAAATCTTTGGGGGAAGATGAAGTTTCTAAGCCTTGTTGGGAATTCCTTTGGATGTTCTGCATCTGGGGAACGTTTAGTTTCAGCTGCAAGAGATGGAGACTTGCAAGAAGCTAAAGCTTTATTGGAATATAATCCTCGTTTGGCGAGGTACTCAACTTTTGGTGTACGAAATTCTCCTCTTCATTACTCTGCAGCTCATGGCCACCATGAGGTATTTCACTTTTCAAAAATGTCTCTGTTCTGCTTAGAGATTGTTCCAAATGTCTTTCTGATGGTGTCTTGACTTACTCTTTAACATCTTTGTCTGCAGATTGTCGCTCTTTTGCTTGAATCTGGGGTTGATATCAATCTACGGAATTATCGGGGTCAGGTACGAACAATGTCGTTGTTTGTTGCTCGTTGTTCTCGTTTAGTTTCTTTATGTTTGTTCCTCAATGTGATGTTTTGTTTTATCCATTCATGAATTCCAAAGCTATGTGTAAGAGCCTAAGCATACTGATAACAGATATTGTCCTCTTTGGGTTTTCCCTTTCGGGCTTTCCCTCAAGGTTTTTAAAACGCGTTTGTTAGGGAGAGATTTCCACACCGTGAGATCTCACAATCCACCCCCCTTCGAGTCCCAGTATCCTTGCTAGCACATCGCCTCATATCCACCCCCTCCCTTCGGAGCTTAGCCTCCTCACTGGCACATCACCCGGTGTCTGGCTTTGATACCATTTGTAACCGCCCAAGCCCACCGCCAGCAGATATTGTCCTCTTTGGGTTTTTCCTTTTGGGCTTTCCTTCAAGGTTTTTAAAACGTGTATGCTAGGGAGAGGTTTCTACACCCTTATAAAGGGTGTTTCTTTCTCCTCTCCAACTGATGTGAGATCTAACAATCCACCCCCTTGGGGCTCAACTTCCTTGCTGGCACATCGCCTGGTGTCTGGCTTTGATACCATTCGTAACAGTCCAAGCCCACCGCTAGCAGATATTGTCCTCTTTGGACTTTTCCCTTTCCGGCTTTTCCTCAAGGTTTTTAAAACGTATACGCTAGGGAGAGGTTTCTACACCCTTATAAAGGGTGTTTTGTTCTCCTCACCAACCGATATGGGATCTCACACTATGATTGAACCCTTTGTACATGCTATTATTTTTTATTACAACAATCTATGACCAGGTGAGCTATATTCGAGTTGGCTATGTGTGTACTATTGTTAAGAGTTCGAAACTGAATGTCATTTTTGTTAACAGACTGCCTTGATGCAAGCTTGTCAGCATGGTCACTGGGAGGTTGTTCTGACTCTTATACTTTTTAAAGCCAATGTGAGCTATACCTCCCTTTAGTCTTAGTTCCACCTGTTCTAATGTTCTATGAAGTAGTTTATGGGATATGTTGGATAACATTGTCATATATTTATTTGGGAGACATCAGATTCACCGAGCGGATTATTTGAACGGAGGTACCGCTCTTCACCTGGCTGCTCTGAATGGTCATTCTCGGTGCATCCGACTTCTGCTTTCTGATTATGTGCCTAGTACCCCAAAATTTTGGGATATGTTAAGTAGTAGTTCGAACGATGAAGAAACGGTTTCCAAGTTTGACTTTAGGTATTGTTGTTTGAATCTAATCCTGGCCGGTTATATACTTCTCCATTCTGCTACATGAAGTCACTGATTTGTTTTCCTCCATTTCATCCATCAGTGGTCTAAAGGAGGTAGTTAACAGAACAGCAGATGGAGGCATCACAGCTCTGCATATGGCGGCGCTAAATGGGCACGTCGATAGTTTGAAGTTACTTCTGGACTTGGGTGCCTCTGCTTCTCAGGATACCGTAGAAGATGGAACCACGATCGATCTAATAGGTAACTCGGTTTTTAGTTTCTCTTATGCTGTTCTTAGTGAATATGAGCTGTGATATGAAGAAGGGGTTAATTGAACCTTGTTTTTTTTGTTTCTCATTACTGAAAAGCCTAAAGTTATTGAAGTATGTTCTGTTCATTAGTTTAAATTGTGTTCTAGTAGAGCGCTGATGCAGAGAAGATCCTAAACACAAAAGTTGGACTGCTCTGTAACATGTTTGCATCAAGTTTTACGTTTTAAATTTAATTGATTTGTGAGATCTCACGTTGGCTCGAGAGGAGAACGAAACATTCCTTATAGGAGTGTGGAAACCTCTCCCTAGTAGTCGCGTTTTAAAATCTTGAGGGGAAGCCTAAAGAGGACAATATCTGCTAGCGGTGAGCTTGGGCTATTACAAATGGTATCAGAGCCAGACACAGGGCAGTATGCCAGCAGGGTCGCTGAGCCCCCAAGGAGGTGGATTGTGAGATCCCACATTGGTTGGAGAGAAGAACAAAACATTTCTTATAAAGGTATGAAAATCTCTCTCTAGTAGACGCATTTTAAAACCTTGAAGGGAAGCCCAGAAGAGAAAGTCCAAAGAGGACAACATCTGCCAGCGATGGGCTTCGGCTGTTACAAATAGTATCAGAGTCAGACACAGAGCAGTGTGCCAGCGGGCACGCGGAGCCCCCAAGAGGGGTGGATTGTGAGATCGCACATTGGTTGGAGAGGAGAACGAAACATTCCTTATAAGGGTGTGGAAACCTCTCCCTAGTAGACACGTTTTAAAACCTTGAGGGGAAGCCTAGAAGGGAAAGCCCAAAGAGAACAGGACGGTGTGCCAATGGGGACGCTGTGCCCCCAAGGGGAAAGGGGTGGACTGAGAGATCCCACATTGGTTGGAGAGAAGAATGAAGCATTCCTTCCCTAGTAGACACATTTTAAAACCTTGAGGTGAAACCTAGAAAGGAAATCCCAAAGAGGACAATATCTACTAGCATTGGGCTTGGGCGGTTACAAATGGTATTAGAGAGAGACACAGGTCAGTGTGCTAGCGAGGACGCTGGGCCCCAAGGGGGGTGGATTGTGAGATCCCACATTGGTTGGAGAGAAGAACTAAACATTCCTTATAAGGGTATGGAAACCTTTTCCTAGTAGACGTGTTTTAAAACCTTGAAAAGAAGCCTAGTAGGGAAACCTCAGAGAGGATAATATCTGTTAGTGGTGGGCTTGGGCTGTTATATGATTATTGTTTGAAACCGTAATTTTTCGTGTAGAATTTTAATGTCATTACATCATGTTATGGAGTTGGGTATGTAATTTCCTATAAGGCAATCATATGCTCTCAAACATGTTCATTGGTCACCCTTTTCTTTCAAAACAGAGTCTGCTAGCTATGATTAGCCTGTTTGTAGCTGAAAAAGATTGGTTCTTCAGGCTTTCTTCTTTAAGTTGGATATTAATTCCCTTTGGATGATTATGTCGTCATATGTAGGTGCTGGAAGCACAGCCCTTCACTACGCTGCATGCGGTGGGAACGCCCAATGCTGTCAAGTAAGCCCTCGATTTCAAGACGAAATGAAAACGATTAGAACGTTTCAAAATTCAGACCCATAATTCTCTACATCAAACTTGAATTGATTGTTCATGCATGTTTTGGTTTCAGATGTTGATTGCTAGGGGAGCCAGTCTTGCCGCTCAAAATGCAAATGGGTATGCTTCTCTCAAGTATTCGTATGCAAATGTACCTCTTTTTAAGGACGGTGGATTTGTTGTTATCATGACCTGTGAGATCCCACATCGGTTGGAGAGGAGAACGAAACATTTTTTATAAAGATGTGGAAACTTTTCCCTATCCAACGCGTTTTAAAACCTTGAGGGAAAACCCGGAAGGGAAAGCCCAAAGAGGACAATATCGGCTAGTGGTGGGCTTGAGCTGTTACAAATGGTATCAAAGCCCGACACCGGGCGATGTGCCAGCGAGGAGGCTAAACCCTGAAGGAGGGTGGACATGAGACGATGTGCTTGCAAGGACATTGGGGCCCGAGGGGGGTGGATTGTGAGATTTCACATCAGTTGGGGAGGAGAACAAAACACCCTTTATAAGAGTGTGGAAACCTCTCCCTAACAGATGCGTTTTTTAAAATATTGAGGGAAAATCAGGTAGAGAAAGTCCAAAGAGGACAATATCTGCTAGCGGTGGGANATTGAGGGAAAATCAGGTAGAGAAAGTCCAAAGAGGACAATATCTGCTAGCGGTGGGCTGTTACATGGTCTATCCATCTCATAGCCATCATTTTCTCCGATTGATTTTCATTTCAATTCTTGTCATTCCCGTTATTGATAAATAAACGCGCCTCAAACGCTGTCTCGGTAGTAGAATCTAGGCTAGATAAAACAATGAAGATCATAAATAAAACAATATTTTTTTTCTAAATTCCTGAGCATCATATAGTTCTATTGTCTTACCCAATAAACTTGAGGTTGTCAGATCATCCTATGTTACTTTTATCTTATTGAAGATGGACTCCATTGATGGTTGCTCGTTCGTGGCATCGAGACTGGCTCGAGGAAGTTCTTAGCCAAGAGCCTGAAGCGGCAGCGACAAACCTCGCCCCTTCACCATATCTAACTCTTCCCCTTATGAGCATTGTTAGAATTGCTAGGTGAGTCGTGCGTGACCGATAGGATTGTTAGAAAGCTGTATGATTACTAACTCGAGAAACCCCTTCGATTTTTTTTCAGAGAATGTGGATGGAGAAGCTGTGATGCTTTACTTACATGCCAAGATCCATGTGTTGTGTGTTTGGAGAGGGAATGCACGGTTGCTGCACGAGGTAAATTTGATTCGAGAAGACTTGCGTACGGTTTTAGCGCCTTATAATTCGTTAAGTTAACGCTCATGATCTTGAACGGTTCAGGTTGTGATCATGAGTTCTGCACAAGCTGTGCACTTTACCTCTGTTCTACAAACTGCACATCCTCAGTTTCTCACGGTCCTCCCGGTTCGATCGCGTGTCCACTGTGCCGAAACGGTATAGTTTCCTTTGTCAAACTTCCCCAAACGAAACCGATTGCCAAAGAGATTGCCAGAACTAGTTTATCTCTATCATTTTGCACTTGTTCTGGTGAGGCACCAGAACCTGCTACATTAACCACCCCGTTATGCAAGCCCGAGTTCACTTGCTCCCGAATTTCCCCGCTCGGAGCATCGTTTCGATCCCTCAGCTGTCAGAGGTTTCCTTCAATGAAACTCAACCCCAATCTCTGTATGGGAGATCCTGAAGGTAGCTCTTCTTTGGTTCCCTGCAATGTTGACAGAAACATGAGGAACAATAATATTGCCAGGTGTTCGAGATCAGGTTTCCGACGAACAGCTTCGGAAGGAAGACGATCATGGTTATCTGCACTGAATCAATATGTTACTACTGGAAGCGGATGCTGAAAATTATCGACACGACAATACCTCTTTTCGACTCGAAAACATTTCCTTTTACTTTGTGTTCGGTGTCCATATATTTACCCAAAAAAAAAAAAAAAAAAAAAAAAAAAAAAAAAAAAAAGAGAGAAAAGATCATAGTCTTGAAATGATCTTATATATGATCATTTTGATGCCACATAACATGTCCAGCTCAATTTAGTTTTCAAATATGAGTCTTATTTTTTTTGTTTTGGTAATATCGATGAATGGGTTGTAAATATATAATGAAAAGTTCTTGTATTTGAAATAATTTTGTATGAACATGAGATGTTAAATTATAAGCTAAATGAAATGTGTTTATCTAATTTGCTTTAAACTATATTTGTGTTTTACTTTTAGCTAAAACATCAGAAGTTCGAGTTTCAAGAAATTAAAAAAGAAAGTCAATTGCTTCGACTCTTTTTCATATTAGTATGGAGCTCGAGAGGAATGAGCAAATTAGTAAGACGGGCATATTGAACAAGATATGTAACATGCTGACGACGATATATAACAGGCTAAAGCAGACGATCTTCTAGCGGTGGGCTTGGACTATTACAAATGATATCAGAGTTACACACCTTACGGTGTGAGGCACTAGTCAGAGTAGGGCTAGATCTTCTCCATAGTAGACGTGTTTTAAAACTATGAGGCTGACGACGATACGTAACGGGCCAAAGCGCATACCCCTTAATCGAGGCTCGACCCCTTTTTTTGAAGCTCACAATACTTTTGTTCGACATTTGAGGATTCTATTGATGTGGCTGGTAGGAATCACTGATCTCCACAATGGTACGATATTCTATTGATATGGCTGGAAGGAATCACTGATCTCCACAATGGTACGATATTCTATTGAGGTAGGAATCACTGATTTGATCTCCACAATGGTACGATATTCTATTGAGGTAGGAATCACTGATTTGATCTCCACAATGGTATGATATTGTCCACTTTGAGTATAAGCTCTCATGACTTTGCTTCGGGCTTTCCCAAAAGATCTCACCAATGGAGATAGTATTCATTGATTATAAACCAATGATCATTCCCTAAATTAACCGATGTGGGGCTTTTCGTCCAACATGGGGAAAACAGAGAAATGGAGAAAGAAAGTGCTCGAAAACTCGAAAAACTCGATCAATCCAACTCAATTTGTATAGTTTAGGTTAAATTATCAACTTATTTAAGTTGGATTGAATTCGAATGAACGAAAATTTTATAGGTTGAGTTAGTTCTTGAGTTTCAATTGACCAATCTAAATTTATTATCAATTTAAAAAGTATATCCATTTACTAACGATACAATTATATATACATATATTTATTTAATTTTATAAGTAAACAACTCATTTCTCGTGACGGTGCACTAGCCCATATTCAAACTTAGGAGGCACGTTAACAAGACTATCTAGTGGTCCACGTACATGTGTGTGGATCATATGCAGAGAAAGTCTTATACATCTGATCCTACTCGGATTAGATAGTCGAGCTCAAGAAGAATTTATGAAAATTAAGTCCCACCAGTCATTTANAAAAAAAAAAAAAAAAAAAAGAGGACCCGCGATAATTTACGACATTAACTAAGAGACCATATGACTTTCAAATCGACATTAAACACGATTTTAATTTGTAAGGATTTAATTCGTATTAAGAAGCATAAAATTAGGTCCAATAATGAATTGTCCCAATTATACAATACTTGATCATTACACTTGACGACAAGAATAATTTTGAAAAAAAAAAAAAGACAAAAATAAACATATATAAAAATTAGATAATATATTTATATTTTATATTTAATTTTAGGTGACATGTTTAAATCCCCCCAACACAACTAAATAATAATAAAATTTAAATATGTAATTAGATATTAATAATAAAAAATATATATTTCTTATTTTTCTAATATAGAATTTTTATAAAAAATTTAGACATCACCGACGTTTAGATCATTTAATTAAAATTTACGACTCAATTTGAATATATATTTTGATAATTTGAAAATTTATCTTTCAATAATACAATAAATAAAATATTCCATAAAAACAAGATTTGATTCAAATTATAAAATGGAAAACTCACTCCAACTACATGCAATTTAAAAACAATTCTGTTAGATCATATGTTGGTTGAAGAGAGAAACGAAACATTCCTTGTAAGATGTAGAAATCTCTTCTTAATAAACGCGTTTTAAAATCATAAGACTGATGACGATACGTAATGGACTAAAGCGGACAATATCTACTAGCGGTAGGTTTGAGCTATTACAAATAATATCAGAGTCAAACATCAAGCAGAGTGTCAACGAGGACGCTAGCCCCCAAGAGAGATGGATTGTGAGAACTCACGTTAAACTAAACAAAACAAAGAATATAAAACAAGAACACAATGTTGACTAGTCGCTCTCAAATATTCCAATCAATGGTTGAGAATAGTTAATCTGGTCTTACATCAAAATATATGAAAAACAAGAAATATTGAACGAGATTGAAATATTACCTAATAGTCTCTTAAAAACATCAATTGACGCTCGAGAATATATACTTGGACCGACACGTGAGGTATAGAAGTGTCGATAATATGGGGAATACAATGCTCTAGAAGGGAAAAAAGAAAGGAAAGTGAAGGAATTGATTGGGAGATTAAGAGTTAAGATTATGAAGAAGTAGAAAGAAGAAGGTTTTGAATGGGATGGCGCCGTGCCGACTTACTTAGGTTGATATTGATAGCATAAAACAATGACTAAACACATTCATATCTATTCATATGTTCATCCCACCAAAATTAATAAGTAGACTTCTCAACGACTCTAAAAACTCGTTTATTATGATCCAATCCGATTTACGAATCATGATTTAGTCTTTATCGAATAACTTTACATTACCATAGTGGAGATTCGAACCTTTAACATACTCTCGTAGGTCAGCTTGTCAAGTATAAATTTTTTTTTTCTATTTTTTTGTCTTTTTTTCTTGATAAATATCGAATTGGTTGTAGATATATTCAAATTTTCTCTCTCGTATTATTTTAAAAATGAAAGATGAAGTCTTTCCTAGCTTTGTTATTGTTGAGGTTCTGAGGGATTTGAGGGATTTGAGGGACAGTACGTGAAGAGGAGGGAAACGAGCGGAATCAATGTATTCAAATTTCTGGCCTTGCACCGACCATCTAATGTACTATGGACTAAACGGCCACAGGCTTGAAAAGATTATGTTCAGGGGACCCCTCTGGGCTGCTATAACTATCTAAGAAGACACTCAAAATTGGAAGGATATAGAACCCACTCGGTGGACTGCCGAGCTACAAGTCCCACGACACAGGAGAGGGATTCTCTAAAAAGCCAAGGTCACGGATGGCCAAGAGGGCCCACTTGGAGACTTGGGATCTCAGCAGGAAATCCGAAGATTGCAACAATGGAAGTTGGTCGGCTGGATAAGTGAAAGAGAATCTACTAGTTGAGTTCTGATTTTAGTAGGGATTATTCATTGTATGAAAAATTCAAAGTTATTAATGTAATCTTGAACAATACGTGGTTTAAGAGTGGTGTTCAATTAATAACCTCAAGGGTCTATGTATACAAATAAGATTTGACGACTTATCCTATTAACACTATTGATACGACTCACTTTAGAATGGGTATGGGAGATATATGAGTGGGGATATTATAATAATAAAATTTGTATAAGAATGAACTATGAAATAATTAATTTCTTTATAAATCAATTAAATGAGAAATTTAATATTTCACAAGATAGTCATCTACCGCTCGATCTACCGCTCGATCTTAATTTTGAGTGAGTTATGAAATCTGTCGGTGAGGGTTCGTCATAGACAAACCTTAAATCACAAATGCTAAAACTTCCCAATCAAGATGATTTCATCCTGTAACTCTTCGGAATTCGATCTAACAACCTTATTCAAGAACAAGATATTTAGATCTAAATATTCAATAACCTAAAAACAATAAGAAATCAGTAAGATTCTGATTACTTGTTGATCAAATATTTTAAGGTAAAAAAACTGAGATTCGAATCACTCTACAAGTAAAATCGATCATGTGAAGTTTGAATGATTTTAAGTTGCGTGTGTCTACTAAATTTCCAACTGACTAGACGTAAATTTAAAAATGTCAAAATCACTTCGTATCCAATAATTTGTAAGTTGTTTAACATTTTAGAGTATGTCACGAACTTATTAATCGGTGTGTATTATATGCATAACGAAAGTAGCTATTAATGTAGTGGGGTAGCTATCGATAGCAATGAACTGATTGTACAAAAATTTGATGAAAAACATGGTGTGTGCTAGCTGGTATGAATGGGATATCAACAATGCATTTAATCTCTTTCATATTCTATCACTCCACTTGTTCATTTTCTTCCTTTCAATACCTCTTCTTTTAATTTGAAGGCATTTGCCTAGTAACATGTAATAAATTAATATTCTAACAAAATTTTAAATTTTAATAAAATAATAAATAATTGAACCAGTAGATACGTCTGATATAGAAGGATCGAGTCACTAGGTACAAGGTAAAAGAGGAGAAGAAATTTGACTAAAGACCAATTTAATCTCCTAGATCTCGACCTCCATTTGGTCTATTTTGGTTCACTGTTAATCTATTTCGTAGAAGAAAAAAAAAATTAAAAAAGTTATCGTAACCTAATTTTCTTAGGTAACTTAAGAATTGGATATTTCCTCAAATTCAGCGTAGCTCAATGCTAAATAGCTCTTCCTCAACTTACACTACCGACCATCAATTTGCTAAGGTCGAGTTTGTTCAACCTTAAACGAATGTGGTACTTCTGTCTATTCCCATGACACCCTAACTTCTTTGCCCGCCAATTCGAGTTCAGGCAAGGTCTACCTAGTCCTCCCCTATTCAGCCGTAACAAAGACCCCTATTCAATCAGAGAGAAATTTCGTTGACCTCCGCCATACTTATTCAGTTCTGTCTAGCATTGGTCTTCTTACCGACCAAATAACATCAGAGCTCCTTCATACCGACCCTTATGCCACTCTCGCCTTTAGGTGTGACCAAACATCGCACGAGTCTACAACTTTTTTCTCTTTTAGATGCAACGTCTCTCCATCAAACAAATCTATTGTTGCTACCAGGTGAAGGTTGTTCTATTCAGATTTTGGCAACAATAACATACTTTTTTTTTTTTTTTCGTTTTTTTTATCTTCTTCAAAAATTATAAAATTTTCAAAACTTTTGATATTATATTTCTTAATGGGTTGAGTTATATTATGTAATAACCCAAAATTTTCTATTTAATTTAAGGTCGCTACTGTATACACATCATAAACAAGCTGCCCAATTAAGCAAGTGACTCCACTGTTGCATGTTCTTGCATTTAACCCCAATAGTGGGGTTACTTACCAAGTATTTCTTAAAATACTCAAGCACGTGCCTGACCTTTATTTCAGGTTAAGGCAAGACATTCCTGTACAGCTGACGACGACATCGCAACTCGAGACCATGACACATGCATAGAGTAGTCGCATTTATTTTCTTAATCTTAGGCTAGAATAAGATATTTTTAATTTAAACGTTTACTTATTTTATTTAGCCTTTTGTTATGTCGTTTTAGAATCATTTCCAATACACGTAAGTCCATGGCTGTGTTTTAAGCTGAAAATTATGTTTTATAAAAGTTTAAATGAAGTATTTTCGCATGCATGTTTATGATGTGTATAGAATAGCGACCTTAAATTAAGTAAAAAAAATCGAATAGTTAAATACCTAATATAATTAAGCAACTAAAAATATGGTTGGTCTTGAAGTGTTTTTTCATTAATTGGGAATAATTATTGGGAAGATCTATAATTTTAGGGTTCATGTTTAGCTTGCAAAAGCTTGTTCTTCAAGCTTCTTCAATTTCTTTAATTTAAAACTAAAACGTTCTTAATTTGACTTCTTTCATATACGTGCACAAAATTTGATTGTATATTTGGAAACAAGACATATAGTTGAATTATTTTTAATTAGAGATGTCCATTTTACTTGCGGGAACTCACCTGGAACGGAGGAGAGATTCCTGGTTTAGATGGGGAATGAGAGAGGGAGTGGGGAACATTTTTTACCCGCTAGATAAATGGGATTAGGGACCAGATTATATTCTTCATTCCGTCGTCGTCCCAACCTTACTTAATATAAATATATTGTCAACACATTAATATATATATATATATATATATATATATATATATATATATATATATTAATTAATTTTGAGACTATAATTGTAATATTTATACTAAAACTATGCTACATATTTTTTTTTAATGGTTAAAAAACTATATTGTAATATTAAAATTTAAATTTTTAAAATTATACAATAAAACATTAAAAATATGTTTGATTATGAAATATATTGATTTATTAAAATGAATACTTTAAAATAGCTCTTTTTTAAATAAAAAAAATGATAAACGAAAAAAAATTACTCCTGATCTCCGAAAAATAAATGAAAAATTTTGCGGAAAAAGAGAAATGAAATAGATGGCGAGGATAGGGATGGGGAAGGCTTCCCCATTCCCGCCCCACTCTATAAACATCTCTCCTCCTTATCGCTAAATTAGAAGTTTTGTTTAAGATGTCTCGGAGCTAGATAACTGATAATGTTAGAATGCTATAAAAATTTCATATAAATAAATAATATTTTTATTTGACTCTCACAATCACTTTCAACAATTTTATTATATTAGTTAGTTTTAGATAATATTTTTGTTTGACTTCCCCTCAAGGTTTAAAACGTGTCTCATATGGAGAGGTTTCTACACTCTCATAAAGGGTGTTTTATTCTCCTCTCCAACCCATGTGGGACATCACAATCCACCCCTTTAGGGCCAGCGTCCTCGCTGGCGCTGACACTCGTTCCTTTCTCCAATCGATATGAGACCCCCACCAAATTCACCCTCCTTCGGGACCCAGCGTCTTTACTGGTACACCACATCGTGTCTACCCCCTTCGGAGAACAACCTCCTCGCTGGCAAATCGCCCAGTGTTTGGCTCTGATACCATTTGTAACAGCTCAAGTCCACCGCTATCAAATATTGTCCTTTATGGGCTTTCCCTTTCGGGATTCGCCTCAAGGCTTTAAAACACATACGATAGGGAGTGGTTTCCACATTCTTATTACAGGGTGTTTCATTCTCCTCTCCAACCGATGTGGGACATCACGTATGTAATTGAGTTCATATATATAAACTACAAAATTGGACAAATCACATTCATTTTCATTAAAGTGCTATAGATTTGTGTTGATGAAGCCTGTTTTAAGCTAGGTTCATTGGAAGTAAGGAGGGGAAAGAAATAAAGAAAGAAAAGGGTAGGCATGTGCATATGTATATATGATTGGAAGTGATATTAATGAGGGATTGTTCTTGAGTCTATTCGATATCACTAGTGGCCATTGGTAGCATTAAATTTGGGCTCATTAACCTTGTCGTTGTCCTCATCATAGTCATGCACACGGGTGTGCAGCAGCTTGGCCCTGTCATCGTTATCACCAACTTTTCTCTACACACACACATAATATTGCATGGCCTTCGATTATATTTTTATATGTAAAAACCAACCCATGTGCTTTCATCTTTAGCCAGACATATCTTACATTTCTTTGTAATTAAATTGTCCATTTTGTTTCCCCAAAAGTGCTTTCGTCTAGTACTCAATCAACCTCCATGTTCGCTTCCATTCGGTTAAATCTCTTTTTCATATCACTCGTTAGGTATAATCTATTTGTGTGATATCCCACGTCAGTTGGAGAGAAGAACGAAATATTCATATGTGGAAATTTCTCCATGCTTTTAAAACTGTGAGGCTGACAACGATACGTAACGGGCCAAAGCAGATAATATTTGTTAGTGATGAGCTTGGACTATTACAAATAGTATCAGAGTCGACACCAAATGGTGTGTCAACAAGGATGCTAGGCCCCCAAAATAGTAGACTATAAAATCCCACATCCGTTGAAGAGGTAACAATTGAAAAGGGAAACGAAGTATTTGTTATGAGGGTGTTTAATCTGTTTTATATAACTTTTGATTTTTGGATTTTGAAGAGTCAGAGTTAGTTGGAAATTTTTCGTATAACTAATTTGTACTTTGATTACATTTGGATAGATTTAACTAAATTTTAATAGTAAATTTTGTTTTTACAAGTTAGGAATAATTCTATTGATTAAGATATATATTATTGTGAGATCCCACGTCAGTTGGAGAAGGGAACGAAACATTCCTCATAAGGGTGTGAAAACCTCTCCCTAGTAAACACGTTTTAAAACCGTGAGGCTGACGACAATACGTAACAGGTCAAAGCCGACAATATATGTTAGCGGTGGATTTGAGCTATTACAGTCCTTGTGTGAAGATATTAGAAGATCGAATTTCTCATTCCAGAACTTAGTTTTAATCACGAAACTCGAACTTAAAACAAAATAATTATCAAGTTGATTCTCACTTATTCTGAAACAAAGTCGATGTTTTGATTACGTTGATTAGATATATTTCATAAACATGGCTCAACTGATTGGAAAGACCTCCTAGTTTAGTATATTCATTCCTCAAATTAGCTATCCACACATGACACAAACCCTATTATGAGTAGTAAAAGCTAACAAAGAAAGACATTAAGTCAAATTGAAACCAAATAATCAACTTTAGAAGCTTTGGACACATTTACAAAATGGATCTTTCTTCTTGTCTTTTGGTACTTAATCATTGCAAAACATCAATATTAAAATTGGAAAACATATATATAATATAACAAAGAAAAAAATAAACTTTAAATTCACTTAAAGGTATACTTTTTTCACCTGTACAATATTGAAGACTTGTGAATTTGAAATTCTCATTTGCAATTAGCAAGAAACCGCATTCCATCAACTTGAACTCGAAGAAATGATATGTAATCTAGGGCTTCATCAATCAACAAAGCTTCATCCTTCATAAACTCTCCCCCAGGAACCAAACTCCTTAGAAGTTTGGTCCTTTTATGAACCAATCTCTTAGCAACTGATCTCGCTACGGACCTCGACCTCGACGTGTGCGTGTGCCTCCTAGCCACTTTTCGACCGATCTTACGTAGCATCGTCTTCCTTCGAAGCTTGGCCTCAGGTGGAGCTTGTATGGATTTGGCAATGATGGCTCGACTCCAACGAGTCGCTCCGTTCCTCGTTGTAGCCATGGCCAAGTCGGAGGCCGCTTTTATGGCGTTTTTTCTCTCTAAGAAGTTCATGTTTGTGTTTGAGAAGGTGATGGGGTTTAGACCCATGATCCATTTCTTGATGAAAATTTGTTTGAGGTTGATGGGGTTGGGCATTTTGTTGAGGAAAGGAAGAAAGTAAAGGAAAGATTGGATTTTTAAGAGGAATTTAGGGTTTAGAAGAGAGGTAGGGTTAGAAGAGAGAGAGAGAGAAAGAGAGAGAAAGAGGGAAGGATTGAGAGATTGAAGGGATGAGCTGAAAGGGGATTTTATGTGTGTTAGAGAAGAAAGGATGGTGGGGTTATGAGAGAAAGACATAGCACATGGAAGCACATGGAGGAGAAGGCCCACCACTCCCAAATCAACCCTAGAGACCATTGGAAAGAAATGTGGCTACACTATTTAGATTTATAGTAAATGGAATAAAAATAAATGGTTGCCCCTTTATGCAATGCAAACCTAACGTTATGATAATGCAATCGGACGCAAACAAAGTCCGTAATTGTGAGATCCCACATCAGTTGGATAAGGGAACGAAACATTCATTATAAGGGTGTGAAAAACTTTCTGTAATAGACGTATTTTAAAACTGCGAGGTTGACAACGATGCGTAACAGGCCAAAAGCAGACAATATCTGCTAGCTGTGAGTTTGGGTTGTTACGAATAGTATTAGAGCCGAACACTGAGCGGTGTGCCAACGAGGTCACTGGGTCCCTAAACGGGGTGGATTGTAAGATGCCACATCAGTTGGAGAGGGGAACAAAGCATTACTTATATGGGTGTGAAAACATTTCCCTAACAAACGCATTTTAAAACTCTGAGGCTGACGACGATATGTAATGGGCGAAAGTGAACAATATCTGCTAGTGGTGAGTTTGAGTTGTTACAAATGGTGTTAGAGCCGGAAACTGAGCATTGTACCAACGAGTACACTGGGTCCCTAAAGGAGGTGGATTGTGAGATTCCACATCAGTTGGAGAGGGAAACGAAACATTTCTTATAAGGGTGTGGAAACTTTTCCCTGACAGACACGCTTTAAAGTTGTGAGACTGACGGAGATATGTAACAGGTCAAAGTTGACAATATCTGCTAGTAGTGGGTTTTGGTTGTTACAAATGGTATCAAAGCTAGACATTGAGTGGTGTGCCAGCGAGGATGCTAGGTCCCTAAAGCGGGTGGATTGTGAGATTCCACATCGGTTGGAGAGGGAACGAAGCATTTCTTATAAGGGTGTGGAAATTTTTCCTTAACAGACACGTTTTAAAACCATGATGCTGACAGCGATACGTAACAAGTCAAAGCAGACAATATCGACTAGCGGTGGGTTTGGACTATTATAATAACAGTGAGAGCGATTCAATGAATTGTAACGAAAATGGGTAGCTATGTGAAAAGGATAAGAAGAAAGAAAGAAAGAGAACGACGATTGAATGCAACGTTTAAACTTATCATTATAAATCAATCAAACACACTAGCCTACAACCACTAAAAACACCTATGAAGGTTTGGTTTTAAAAATTATATTGACATTTTTGGACTAGGTGACGAAGAATTTAGATCACCTAACTTTTAACACAATCAATATATGAATAGTATTGTTAAACATAAGTTTCAAACACAAATATATCCAATCATTCATCCCCATTCCACCCTTTTTGAAGTTTCAAATGAATTATTTAAGTAGGGTGGAATAGATATGGAACTTTGGAATCAGTGCTCTTGACTTGGATGCACATAAACAATAAATCCATCTGCCATATTTTGTTGATTCATGTTCATAAAAAGTAGACTATTCCTTGAAAGCTTTTGGTGATCTTTTCAACCATTCATAATTGCATGTGAAAAGCAAGGATTGTGCAAGATTATTGAGGGAAATTAAGAAGCCGAAGCCACACTATTGCATAGTTATTTGACCAGAGTAGGGTGGAATAAATGTTCGTGTTTTGTAAGTGTGTTGATCGTGTTTGTAACAGCTCAAGCCTACTACTAGCAGAGATTGTCTGTTTTGGATCGTTATGTATGGCCGTCAGCCTCACGATTTTAAAACGCGTCGGCTATGGAGAGGTTTTTACACCGTTATAAAGAATGCTTTGTTCTCCTCTTTAACCGAGGTCGGATCTCACAATAACTTGGTTCTGATACCGTTTGTAAATGCTCAAACCTTCCGCTAACAGAGATTGTCCATTTTGGCTCGTTTGGCCGTTAGGCTCACGATTTTAAAACACGTATGCTAGGGAGAGGTTTTCACACAATTATAAAGAATTCTTCGTTCCCCCTCTTTAACCGATGTGGGATCTCACAATAACTTGGCTCTGATACCGTTTGTAAATGCCCAAGCCCACCGCTAATAGAGATTGTCAACTTTGGCTCGTTACATATTACCGTCAGCCTCACGATTTTAAAACGTGTCTGTTAGAGAGAGGTTTTCACACCGTTATAAAGAATGTTTTGTTCCCCTCTTTAATCGATGTGGGATTTCATAATAACTTGGTTCTAATACCGTTTGTAAATGCTCAAACCTACCGCTAACAAAGATTGTCCGCTTTGGCTCGTTTGGTCGTCAGCCTCACGATTTTAAAACGCGTCTGCTAGAGAGAGGTTTTCACACAGTCATAAAGAATGCTTTGTTCCCCTCTTTAACCGTGTAGGATCTCACAATAACTTAGTTCTGATACCGTTTGTAAATGCCCAAGCCCACCGCTAACAGAGATTGTCTGCTTTGGTCGTTACGTATCGTCGTTAACCTCACGATTTTAAGACGCGTCTACTAGAAAGAGGTTTCCATACACTTATGAGGAATGTTTCGTTCCTCTCTCTAACCAATGTGGGATCTCGCAGTGTTAGCTTATCATAACTCGGTTCGAATAATATAATTTGGTTCTTATAGTTTAAGGACTTAACAATCCTCATATTTCCTTATATCTCCTGCGACATGATCACATTACTTACTCCTCACTTCTAAACGTGAAAACTACTCTCACAAATCAACACGAGTCCTTTCAACATGTTTTGTCTTCACTCACGTATTTTATAGAAAAATTCTCTTGAATCACCCAACATATGATTACTTTAAGCAAAGCACACTTAATTTTAGAGTTATGAGATTTTGGTAACTCTCTTCCTTTGGTAACTTTATTGCTCATTAGGTGACATGAAATAATTATTTTGATTATTATACCCTAATGGGAGTTGGTCAAGTAGTTGTTAATATTTTTTTTTAAAGAAGATTTAGCTTATATGTAGTGTTAACTTTATAGATCATGTTTGTATTTATTTTTGTTTTATAAATATAATAAAATGCAGGTGCACGTGATAGCTCCGATATTTACGTCGTGATACTCAACGTTGAAAGTTTATATTAAGTCTTTGTCATTTTATCTTAGAAATCTTTGCTAAGATATTGCTTCGGATGAGTTGTTTAAGTTTGTTTCAGTTTCTAATTGTTACCTTCTAAACGTTATTTAAAATTAGAAGTATTTATGAATAAAGAATTGAATGAAAAATATACTAAATATTTTTTAAATCATTTTGAAAGTTTATTTTTTACCAACAATTATGTTTGGATCCAACCTTTTTCTCTCGTAAATCGAAGGTCTTCGTGAACATGTTAAAGGTCTAATCTTATCCCGGCAAGTGACATGAGGGTACTCTACTCTTTTGAACTCTACATGTGAAGTATTCTCTCTTTCTTCTGACCGTCTTTACCATGAAGAAGAATGCAGGTAACCTCCCTCGTAGAGCAACAAGCCACTATAGAAGCATTGCTCGCTTCTAGCTTGCAAACAAAAATTTCATCTTCAACCCTTATCCCGAGTAGAGGATCAACGCTTCATGATTCAATTGCGTGATCCACTGGACTGGGCTAAACCTTCGACACCAACACGACTAGTTCACCACTGGGAGGTCTCAATTTACCCTTGACATTCCGTAGAATTATTGATTAGCTCGACTATAAAATCTGGTATTAATAGCACTACTGCTGTCAAGAACCCGGCCTCGGGCATTGGAGATGATACTTTTTAGACTTTTTTTTTTAAGTTTAAGGTTGAGTCGGGGTTCGGGTTGTCAAGAACCCGACCGGGAGCAAAGGTATTTTTATTAATTTACCTAAAACAACAATAATAGTCTCCACCCCCATTTCATTTGTTCTTCTTCCCTTCCAGTCTTAAGCTTCTTCTTGCCTCTCTCAATTTCTCAACTTTCATTCATTTTCATCCCCAAAGCGCCGTCAATCACCATCACACCATTCGGCATTCACTCTCTGCCGCCAGCCTCGACGATGCCGCTATCCACCGAAGTCGGGTTATGCCAATCAACGCCGCTATCCACCATTGGACATTCACTCTCTGCCGCCAGCCACACCGTATCCGTCCTCTTCTTCATCAGAAATTGATCGTTTCAGGTTCCTTTCTCTTCTCTTTTTTACTTTCATTCATCGCTTTTTCGGGTCATTCGTTCCGTGTTGGATTGTCGGGAGGGAGTCTCTTAACACAGATTTATAAGAAACGAATACATCTCCATTGGGATGAGGCTTTTTAGTGAAGTCCAAAAGCAAAACTGGGAGAGCTTATGCTCAAAGTGGAGAATATCATAACATTGTGGAGAGTCGTGATTCCTAACATAGTATCAGAGTCATGCCCTTAACTTAATAATGTCAATAAAATCTTCAAATGTCGAACAAAGAATTGTGAGCCTGGAAGGTGTAGTCAAAAGTGACTAATGTGTCGAACAAAGAGTGTACTTTGTTCGAGGGCTCTAGAAAAAGAGCCAAGCCTTGATTAAGGAGAGGCTGTTCGAAGGGTACATAGACCTCAGAGGAGGCTCTACAATGTACTTTGTTCAAAGGGAGGATTGTTGAGGATTGTTGGGAGTGAGGCCTTTTTAGGAAGCCCAAAGCAAAACCATGAGCACTATTGCTCAAAGTGGACAATATCATACCATTGTGGAGGGTGGATTGTATAATGAGATCGAAATTTTGAGTATTGGTTGTGTGGGGGATTAGGAGTTTGAGGGCCGTTAGTTGAGCGATAGGCATGTGCAAAAGAGTGATGAAATTAGCAGCAAGGATGAACTAGACTGGCAGCTAAAATAGCAGGACAACATGTCTGGAAATCCAATCTTGAAAAAGCAATTTGTGAATTTGATAATGTGGCTAAGGTATCATGTGTAGTATATCAGATTCTCTTACTAAATTAGTTTGTATCTACAGGTTTCTCGATTTAAGGGGAGATAGGTAAAAGAGATTTAGTGCTTGGATTGGTTAAGACCTCTCCCTAACATACGCGTTTTAAAAATCTTGAGGGAAAGCCCTAAAAGGACAATATCTGCTTGTAATGGGCTTGGACTATTACAAATGTTATCAGAGCCAGACACCAGACGGTGTGCCAGCGAGGACGCCGGGCTCCCAAGAGGAGTGGATTGTGAGATCTCACATCGGTTGGAGAGGAGAACAAAACATTCCTTATAAGGGTGTGGAAACCTCTTCTTAATAGACACGTTTTAAAACCTTAAGGGGAAATCTAAAAGAGAAAGTTCAAAGAGGATAGCGGTGGACTTGAGCTGTTACACTTTTCGATCTAGTTTTGAGCAACTTAAAATGGGTATAGTTTAATGGGAATTATGCCATAGATACTCTGTTATATTGTTGTGTCGATTGAGAGGGCAAAGTTCTTGCCCCTCAACATTTTATGTTCAGAAAAATACAGATAATTTCTAATCTGAGTCTATTTTATATTCCTCTTTTGAAGTCTCATTTACATTGTTTGTCTGAGCAGTTCATGTGGTTTATTTACCTTGTTCTTGCCATTATGTTATACAGCAAGTTTAAATCAAATTTTACTCTGTTACTCTTCTGAATTCACAAGCAACTAAGCTTAAGGTTAGTATTAGTTCTTGTACTAGTTCCTGTGGAGATGATATTAAAATGATTTTCACTTGCTACTTGATTGTGCAAGAATCTTTAGTTATACAACAAAAAGGAAACAAGTTTTTGACGTCATTACTAAGGATTAGTTTGAATGTGTACTTGAACTTCTTTTAGTGAACTAGAGCCTAATTAAGCTCTGAATTAGCGGCTCTGGTTTACTTTCAGGTACTGGTAGATGTGCATGAATGAACTTTCTAATCTGGAATTTGATTTAGACACTGAAATTGAGAGAACATTCCATAGGGAAAAATGGAACAAAGGGGTAGAAACAATACAAGGGATCTACCACCACCCTTTTTACCTCGTATGCAGCAACACGTTTGAGGTGATCTGTAATAGCCCAAGCCCACCGCTAGCAGATATTGTCCTCTTTGAGCTTTTTCTTTCAGGCTTCCTCTTATGCTTTTTAAAACGCGTCATTTAAGGAGAGGTTTCCACACCTTTATAAAGAATGCTTCATTCTCCTCCCCAACCAACGTGGGATCTCACAATCCCCTTCAGGGCCCAGCGTCCTCGCTAGCACTCGTTCCCTTTTTCAATCGATGTGGGAGCCCCCAATCTACCCCCCTTCGAGGCCCAGCGTCTTCGCTGGCACACCGCCTCGTGCCCACCCTCCTTCGGGTCTCAGCCTCCTTGTTAGCACATGGCCTGGTGTCTAGCTCTGATACCATTTGTAATAGCCCAAGTCCACCGCTAGCAAATATTGTCCTTTTTTAGCTTTCCCTTTCAGCTTCCTCTCATGGTTTTTAAAACACGTCATCTGGGGAGAGGTTTCCACACTCTTATAAAAAAAATGTTTCGTTCTCCTCTCCAACCGATGTAAGATCTCACAATCCACCCTCTTTCGAGGCCTAGCGTCCTTGCTGGCACTCATTCTCCTCTCCAATCGATGTAGGATCTCACAATCCACTCCCTTCGAGGCTCAGTAATATGAATCAAGAGAAATCAATCATACAATGTACTTCAATGAAGATGTGAAAAAAATGTTATTAAAATTATCAAAAGATATTTCAATTCATGCCATTTTGAGGAAGAATGAAGCTTCATTGTTTTATATCTTGGGTGAATCATAATTTAGAGTAATTTAGTTGGTGTTTCTTTAATGTATTTTAAGGCTTATTTGCATAGTGGCTAATTATGGTTATAAAGTATAAATAGTGGTTAATTATAGTTATAAAGTATGAAAGTTACAACTCTTAGAAAGCCTCATGGAAGGTTAAGAGTTCATTTTGAAGCTATATAATGCCATGTATGTTATCTTGGTAAGATAGATTTGAAAAATGTAGTAAAAGAAGCATTTGTGCTTTCCTTTAGGCAATGGCTAAGTTTCTTTGCAATTTTATATAGTTTACGTTGCATGTAGAATCATTCAAGCTCGACATGATCAATCTTGCTTGTAGAGTGATTCGAATCTCAAACAAATATTCTTGCCTTGAGATATTTGATCAACAACGTAATCTGAATTTTACTTTCCCTTTGAGTGATTCTTTATCATTAGGGCTAAATTTAGATTGCATGTTTAGAATCATTCAAGCTAGATATAATCGATCTTGCTTGTGGAGTGATTCGAATCTCAAATAAGTGTTCTTGCCTTGAGATATTCGATCAACAAAATAATTTGAATCTTACTTACTTTGTAGTGATTCCATATCACTCAGCATCCTCGTTGGCACAACACATTGTGTCCACCCCCTTTAGAGCTCAGCATCCTCACTGGCACACCGCCCGGTGTCTGGCTCTGATACCATTTGTAACGCGCAAGCTCACTGTTAGCAGATACTGTCCTCTTTGTGTTTTCCCTTCTGGGTTTCCCCTCAAGGTTTTAAAACGCGTCTACTCAGGAGAGGTTTTCACACCCGTATAAGAATGTTTGATTCCCCTCTCCAATCGATATGGGATCTTACAATCCACCCCCTTCGAGTTCCAGCGTCCTTACTGTCACTCATTCTCCTCTCCGATCCATGTGGAATCTCATATGTTTTGTCACCCTTAGTGCCCACATTGAAAAGAAGATATCTTGAAAAATATGTCAACAATAGAACTAGTGAATCATGTTTCATCAGTTACCTGTATTTATCTTGGGGAAGGACACATATTCGAGTTCTTCCCTATCAATCCTGCTTTAGTATTTACATTGAAAATCAAAGTAAACAGTGTAATAACACCTATAATCTACGGTTGAGGAAGTAATTCTCAATCCCCTCAAGCTCAACGAAGGATAAATTACCTACCTGACTTTGGACAGCAAAATCAACAGGTTATGCTCAAGCACAAAAGCCAGTAAGCAACCAAATTTCTGGAATTTCCTTGGAAAGCTTGATGAAAGAGTTATGGCTAAAATGATGTCATAATTCAAAGTCAACGAGGATCCTTATTTGGAAAGCTTACTAAGCTTACTCGTTGTGTGAGCGAAGATCCTAGCATGTTGAACACAACTCTTTGTGAGAAACACTCACACTCTTTATTAAGACCAATTAAGAAGAGATTACAAAATACTCAGTAGAATACTACCATACTTTATTCTATTTGAGAACTGCTCGGGATGAAAACTTTAATAGAGTGGATGAGTATTTATAGTAAACACTAGACAATCTATTCCTAAAATACCTAAAAAAAATTCTAAAATACTTCGGTATCTTGATTCCTAAAATACCTAAATCATTTTCCTAAAATATGTAGACAATAGACTCGTACAATTATTGGGTTTGACTCTATTGGACTAGCGATGATATTTTCATATAGCAGACCTAACCATTTTCTTCCATGTTAGAAAGAGTACCCAAAAGACTACATGTAAATTTGTGCCATCATACAAGGATGGTAAATCCTGCTTTGATTAGAACCATGATCCTTTAATATGGTAAACTTGTGCCATCATGTAAGTTTTGAGAGATAAGTATGGCCCCAAATTTGAGTTTTACAATGCTAATTCCCTTCATTAGCCCTCATTTTGTCGAGGGTAAACACTTGATTCAATGTCAAATCCTTTTCTTCTAGAGGATGATATGATTCATGCCACCACCGCCATCATTCAAAAGACAAACACGAGACTCAAGGCAAAAAGCTACAAGAAAGCTTTGACCCAACCTTTCAAACCCATGATCATCATTACAACTATAACATTTTTAGCCAACATGAGCAACTCCATAGGCCAAATTGGAAACAAATTCAAGAGACAACGAGATAGGTAGTCATGACCAAGGCTTTTGAACATTTACCCACCTTAGATTCTTGTAGTTCGAAGGCTTAAACTCAGTGCCACGATCATGCTTGTTTAGGACGTGTTGTTCATGGTTGCATACCTATTCCAAACCTCTTTTACATGCTTTCATCTTAGATAGACTTTTACTATTTCATGTTGTGTCAATACGGGATGTATGGCTGTTCACCAAAATCATGTCTACACCCGTTAGGGCTAAAATGCCCCAAAATGTACTACAGGAGATATGATTAGTTATTACTTCTTCCTACCCAAGTTATATGCTATCAAAGTCATTGTTGTTGCCTAATCGCTTTTAGCTTATAACATTGTTTTCAACGTAATTCCTCGCTCACATTTTCTAAAACATTTCTTTCAAACGTGACTCGAGGCTCAAGCATACACTGACATTGTCTGTAAAGCTTGAATTTCTCGTGGTTGACTTGTTCACTAGGTTAGAACAAGTATCTCACAATCATTGTCTCATTATCGCAAGAGTACGATCGTGACACTCCATGTCCATCGCCCCAATGTTATTTTAAGTCGTCTTTTATTAGAAATTATGTTTCTTAGATTAGATCTAACCTTGTAATAGGTTGCAAAGTAAATTAGGATTTCTTTTTGGCATTTTTTGCATTTTTTGCATTTATAAACAAATTTTTCTAGTTTTTCGAGATAGATTGTTCGTGCGAATTTACAAATAAGAACTAAGAGAATATCTTCTCCTTCTTTAGTCTCTCATTCCTTTTCCATTCATGAAATTGATTACAAGCTTTAAAAAAACGGTAGTTACACATTGATCATCGAACTTGTAGGTTACTTTTGTATCAGCCCAAGCCCACCGCTAGCAAATAATGTCCTCTTTGGGCTTTTCCTTTCGAGATTCCCTTCAAGGGTTTTAAGACACATCTACTAGGGAGAAGGTTCTACACCCTTATAAAAAGATGTTTCGTTCCCTAATCCAACCGATGTGGAATCTCACCGTTTTAAGCCTTCGTTATAGGAGACTAGTTGTCATTATGCAGGTTGATCAATCAAAGACGGCTCTCCTTGTTTACAAGCATTAGGGTATGACCTAAAAGTTCACTTCAATCACTTCACAACCTATCTAGCTACTTTTAGAATATGATAAGCGAACTTTGTGCATCAAAGGGGAATCTTCTCAAACCATATACACTTTTTCAAAGTTATCTTTAAAAGAACACATTATTGATTCTATCAAACACGCAAGAATTTTAGTATTTGAAAAGATTTAGTAGTCAAATTTTCATTATGAAAGGAAAATATTCTATAAAAGTGTAGAATAATTGATAGATCGGAACAATTCGAAAGAGAAAGTGTAGAACAACTGAAAGATCAGAACAGTTCTAAATCACTTCTGTTGACTATATCACAAGACGAATGATCAACATGATGAATCTCACCGACCTTAAAAGAACAGAACCCATTATGGTAACTATATTAGTTGATATAGAGATCGACAAAGATTGAATTACTAAAATTGAGTTTTTTTTTTAGCTTGAACTATCTTTTTACACAATATGAATCTCAAATATGTACCCAAAAGTAAAGCAAAACTTGCAATAAAGAATGGCATTCACCAGCTGTTGATTGAGTGAAAGTAATATAAAGGGAACCACAAGGGACAAACAAGAAATAATTGTATATTAGTTGAGTGATAAAGGAGGGGATGAACTTGAAGCATACTCAAAATCATGCACTTATAAAAATATATGTTTAGGGATGGAAAGATGCATGAGAGAGAATGAGATATCATTTTCAAATGCCAAGGTGTGTATGAGATCAATCAACTTAGGCTATGGGATAGACATACTAATTATTAAATCCAATTGGTAAGTTTGGGAGTCCAAGAAGCAAGAATATATGACTTTCTTTTTGTCTTTCTTCAAATAATAATACTAATGGTTCGATTTCATAACCCATTCATTTTTTATGTTTTATGTTTTGCTTTTTGAAAACTATGTTTGTTTTCTCATATTTATCTATAACGAACTTCAGACTTGTTAAGAAAATTATGAGCTTTTAGTCAAATTCTTGACAAAAATGACAGGTCTGTGAATATATATTGTATCGTTGTAAAAAAACGAAGTTCAGTAATAACTATGAGATATATAGTATGAATGTACAGCTTAATTGGTCAAAATATTAACAACCTTGATTTATGAAAATTATAAGTTCGAATTTGCACTAACTCTTAGAATACTTAGTATGAATATACAACTCAACTGGTCAAAACATTAGCAACCACGATGCAAGAAAATTACATGTTCAAATTTGCACCAACCCTTTGAATATATAGTACGAATACACCACTCAACTGGTTAAAACATTAGCAACCACGATCCAAGAAAATTATAGGTTCGAATTTGCACTGACCCTTAGAATACTTAGTATGAATACACAGCTCAACTGGTTAAAACATTAGCAACTTCGATCCAAGAAAATTATAAGTTCGAATTTGCACTGACCCTTAGAATACATTGTATGAATACACAACTCAACTGGTCAAAACATTAGCAACTTTGATCCTAAAAAATTGTAGGCTCGAATCTATTCCGACCCTTAGAATACTTATTATGAACACACAGCTCAACTGGTTAAAACATTAGCAACCTCAATCCAACAACTTTATAGGTTCGAATTTGCACCGACCCTTAAAATACTATATACCACAACAATTGGTCAAAACATTAGCAATCTCGATCCAAGAAAATTATAAGTTCGAATTTGCACCGACCTTTAGAATTCTCTCGATCTTAGATTATTCAAGATGGGTAGGGATAGAAACAAATGCATTAAAGAAAGGCAAAAGGTTAAGAGTTTGAGAATCCAAGAAAAGAAGAACACATGCATGAGTTGTTTGTAAGAAAGTATAATAATTAATGAGAATTAATGGGTATTGAAAGGAAGGGATTAGGGTTATAAAAATGGAGTCAAAGTCAAAAAGTTTAGAATCCCAAACAGTTTTTACAAAGCCCAAGTAGGGTTTGGTCAAGGAAAGAGAGGAAGAAATGAGCATTCCAAGGGTTTGTTTATTATGTGAGGATTCTTCTCTCTCACACACACAAATCCCACGCACGCATCAACCCATTCTTTGCCCTTTTCTTTTCTTTTCTTTCACTCTTTTCACACTAATCCATCTTTATTTTTAGGTTAAAATCGCGTTTTAATCTCGTACTTTATGTTTCGTTTCATTTCTGTTCATATACTTTTGATAAATCTTAAAATTTGTTCTTAGTATTGTTCATATCGTATCTTATTTTACCACGTTCCATAAAAAATTAACTTTGAACTAATTTTTTAGATTTATTATGTATTCATTCGATGGTTGAGGAATGAAGGAGTACATGAATGTAACAGCTCAAGCCCACCGTTAGCATAATTGTCTTCTTTGGACTTTCCCTTTTGGGCTTCCCCTCAAGGTTTTAAAACGTGTCTACTAGAAAGAGATTTTCACACTTTTACAAGCCACCCCCTTGGGGCTTAGCATCTTTGAGTGTCTGGCTCTGATACCATTTGTAACAGTCCAAGTCCATTGCTAACAGATATTGTCCTCTTTGGATTTTTCCTTTCGAGCTTTCCCTCAAGGTTTTAAAATGCGTCTACTAGGAAGAGATTTTCACACCCTTATAAGTCACCCTCTTGGGGGCCAACGTCCTCGCTGGCACACTGCCCAGTGTCTGTCTTTGATACCATTTGTAATAGTCAAGCCCACCACTGGCAGATATTGTCCTCTTTGAGTTTTTCTCTTTGGGCTTCCCCTCAAGGTTTTAAAAATGTATCTACTAAGAGAGATTTTCACACTCATATAAGGAATTTCATTTTCCTCTCCAGTTGAAATAGGATCCCACAATGAACAAACCAAAACTACATTCGAATGAGAGTGATTCGAAAGTAGTAAGCATGTAAGTGAGGAAAAAACATGCTAAAAGAACGTGTGTTTGTCTATGGAGATAGTCTTCAGTCATAGAAACACTTCAAGACAAATAAATAACGTCTCATGACAATGTCGGAACTATCAAGTATTGAATCCATATCTAAATCCTGATCCGACTCATACCCATGAGACATTACATCTCAATAATTTCATTATTTACATAAAAAAAAAAATAAATAACAAACCCATATAAATGTTGTTTAATTTTTAAAAGTCTCACTTTCTATCATACCTACTTTCAGAAATCGATAAACAAAACTTAAATTTCACCGAATCAAATGGAATAAGACATCAAATTTATTCTTACGTTTATCTCAATAATTATCGAAGAATACAATAATGAATCCATAATCTTTCCTTACAACCCTAATTTATAGATTATTATATGGTGATTATATAGAATACATAACCCTAATCAATATGAACATAGATTAGGGACATGAGCATGGGAGGAAAAGAAGGCATGGGGTTTTGCATAAACATATATTTTAAAACCCTTCTTTTAGCTTTAATAAAGCTTTACTTTTCTTGGAAATCTCTTCTCTTCTTTGATAATGATGCAACCAAATACAGAGAAAGCCAGAAGGAAAAAGAAGTATGGAGTATGGAGTATGGAGATGTTCCCAAGGAGGCACGGGTGCTCCGCTGATTTCTCCCATGTATAAATATTTCTTAAACTTATTATTAAAATATAACGTTGTTATTACGTTTCTATTATGCAGAAGACGTTGTCTCTATCATCGTTTGTTTAAATATTGTTGTTTTTATGACGTGGAATAAGAGACGAACTTCAACCTTCGTAGATGCAGTTCGTCTTCATGAGACTACATGTCGTTGTTTTTACGAGGTGGTTTTTGGTGACGGCCTCTCGATATCTGATATAGTTCTCTTCGTGCATATGGTTCATCTGGTTCGTTTACCTGCTATGTAGGGCGCAAATATTGTTTATGTGCTCTAAGAACATGCTCATGAAGGGTCAACCTCAAAAGCATAATATGATAGTGTATGAACATATTGTGAACGAGGGGTTAGTATCAGCATCATTAAAGTGGAAGAATCAATATTATCGTGAACTTCATATAGTACAGCTTGGACGAGGAGGAAAGTTAGAGAAGTCATACATATAATACAGTTACTCTATGATCACGTCACCATTATTACATAGTTAATCATCTCTACATATAATACAGTTACTCTATGCATGAAGAAGTTCGAACATGTATCTATATTGGATAATTATATGTGCAGCGGACCTAGTGACATAAACTTGGTCTCTCCACCTACATTAATGTTAAATATTAAATTTCAAACGAATTATAATAACTATACATATAAAAATATTATAACATACCAAGAACTAACATCAACATTGATGAACCATTGGGAATCGTTCCCAACCCCAAATTTGAAGTAATTTTATAGGTCTAGCAATGTAACGAGCATATAATATTTTTGTCTTGTAGAGCTGCCTATACAATCATGCTAAGCAAGCTCCACCCAAGAAATCGTCATGCATCCTCAAAATTTGCTAAGAGAGGCAGAAACATCAAATAAAACTTTCAAAACATAAGCTCCTAGCCAATAGTTTCATAATGTATGCTCGAGTATTCCTCGTTGTTGCTACCTCATTTGCATCATCATCCAACCCTAAAAACTAAAACGCTAGCCAAGGTAAGCTTAATAATATCATCTTCTAGAGTTACTCGAGTAACAACTGACATGTTTGTTTCTGTTGGATGATGAAAGTCTCACATCGGCTAATTTAGGGAATGATCATGGGTTTATAAGTGAGGAATACTAACTCCATTGGTTTGAGACCTTTTGGGGAAGCCTAAAGCAAAGCGATAAGAACTTATAGTTTCCACTTATAGCTTATTTCTCTTGCAACAAACTTGTCATTCACTAATAATCTGAACAACACCGTTACATCCTATAGAGTGACGGTGCACTCTCCAGATACGTGAAACGAATGGGAGAAAGTTTATTTTACAATGGGTAAAAATGAATTTTACCCTAAAACAAAAGTAAATTATATTTGAAGGGTGAAAATAAAAGTAAAAAATAATTTAGAATATTAAAAGAAAAATTGAAATAATTAGTGAGACATATTGAATAATTTAAGTCCAAATTCTCATTGAGCTCAGTGATAGTTATGCGGCTACTCGGGCTAGCCATTCACCATGATTTACGTGAACGCCATTATAACACAAACCTGCCACGTGGCAAATGTACAGACCTCCCCCGCCTCATCCGTAATGGAAACTGCCCGTCATTTTCTCCTGCCTGTTACCCGGTTCAGTGTCTCGGCGTCACCCCCTGAGTACGCTAGCAAAACCCCTACACTCCAAAATCTACTCTCTTTTTTCCTTGTTTTCTCCTTAGCCTTTATAATAAATTAATAATGGAATAATTTAAATTCTTTCAAATGATTTATAGATATTTTCACGTAACGTCAAAAAGGTCGGATATCGTCACCTACGGTCGAAAGAAATGCACTCCTACCAACATTAGATTATGCACGTTGGAAGAATGTAATATCTTCGATGCATTGTAAAGCTACATTGGGAGAAGGGCATTTCTTTCGACGTACTTTAATGTCATATCGAGAGAAGTTCATTTGAAACCCTAAAAACTCATTCTTCATTCATTTGCAAAAGGTTTCAAATGCTGGAAAAATGTCGAAGAAATATCTCAACTGTTACAATATTTGACAATCCCTACACGATTTCAAAGCTTGACTACCAACAAGCTTAAGCAATTTTACACGAAACCCAGTTTCTCTTAATGCATTTTAGCTCAACGCTATGAAACATGACGAGTGAAATCGTTTCTCTAAACTAAAATATTGCTGTTTAGAGAACTAAATTTCTTCTTACAACAGGAAAACGACATCGAGAGTCACCTTATCTGTAAGCAAACGTTACGTCTCCCAACCTATTTATTTTAATAGTAAACCCTTGAAGCTATTGCAATTATACTCCAAAATTTGCAAATAAATCCAACCCTTAAGAGAGTTATAAGAATAGGGTTTGATAACAAAAAAATTCTAAATTTTTACAAGAGTGAAAAAAAATTACCATTCCTTGTACTTCAAACCAACAAAATTGGGTCAAAAACTCAAAATTACAAAGCTTGGTAATATGAACTTAAGCCGAGGATCCAATTCTACAACCTTAAAGTTCCCAAAATTCATAGCATTTCCGACAACAAACATGTCTTGAAAATGCCATTGATGGAACTTTCAGCTGTTTTAGATCCTTAAAATATAAGAACAAAACTTGGATTATACGAGGTACGAGGAAAGTACTAAGCTTTCTTGATTTTTTGGTCATGTAATTGAGTTAGCAAATTAAACAAAAAAAAAAAAAGGAACGAAATCAAGTGGTGGTAGTAGTATACATCATCGTGTATTTTTTGTTCTGTTTTTAAGTGTCATTCCATATGGTGAAAGGCGGCGGAGCTCCGCCGTGACAAACCGTCCTGGCTGGTGGAAGCCAGTTGTTGCATTGCTGTAGCGCCGTCGTGGGCGGTGGCAGCTGATGAGAGGAATTGTTATAATCGTACAAATTGGTGGTGGTTCTTGTTGCATGGTATGGATCATCCACGTTAGAAGAACATCCAAACAAATTCACTTCTCCAATTTCTCCCAACCCACCACCATTGTTGTTGCTGCTGCTGCTCCCAGCTTCCGCCCCCGTCGCCGCCATCGAAATCAGAAAGTTCCCGCCGTACCCGTCTCCGCTTCCGCCACCGCTGTAAACCCCATGATCCATTGAGTCCATGGCTCCGCCGTGTGGGAAGAAGTTGTCTGCAGCAGCGACGGTGGCGTCGTGCTCTTGCTTGCACCATAGTCGTTGCTGTGTGGCGGCGTACGGGTAGTGGAAGGCGTACGGATGGTGGTGGAAGGCAAGACTTGGCCATCCGCCGCCACCGTAAGGGGCGGCAGCAGCGGTGATTATTCCATCGGAGAGATGTGAAGTTATGTTCTCGTCGCTTCGTTGTGGATCAATATCAGAGTGAACAATATCTTTTAAACGCTTCGCAGCACCACCGATAGGTAATGTATTGCTTTCGAGAATGGCTTTAACGTCATAACGACTCATATCAAAGTTGGTCACCGCATTTAGTCCCCGGAACTTTATCGCCGCCGTGTCATATGCTTCTGCTGCTTCCTCTTGCGTACCTAAATTCAAAATCTTTCAATATCAGCATAATTCAATTGTTACTTGTATGTTTTAAAATTTTAAACTCATTAACCGAATAAGAGCTCTTAATCAACTTGAACGAAATTTAACTAAACAAGACATCACCAACATTACACAATTATCTTAATATTCGTTCGATTGCTATAATTGACTTACTGAAAGTTCCCAAGTAGAGATCTTTGTTCCCAGCAACTCGCCCTATTCTCGCTTGCCATCTCCCGTGCTGATGGTGTCTGCCAACCAATATTTACAAATTTTAATTTCATTAAAAAAACAAACGAAGAATTAGTAGCGTGTTATCAACCCGAATATTCGTTATCAATTTTGGTTTATTTTACGTTACTTCCTATCTAAAACTATTAGCTTCTTAAAATTTGAAAAAATCCCGTGAGAGACAAATGATATGTAATAGCCCAAACCCACCACTAACACAAATTGCCCTCTTTATGCTTTCCGTTTCGAGCTACCCCTCAATATTTTTAAAACACGACTTCATTCATGCTTCATTTAGCAATACCTAACACATTTTTGGGAGGAAAATGAATCATTCTTTATTAGGGTTTGGAAACGTCTCTCTAGCCGACACGTTTTAAAAATCTTGAGAGTAAACCCAAAACGAAAACCCTAAAGATAACAATATCCGGTAACAGTGGACTTAGACTTAGACTTAGATTGTTACATGATATATCTAGAAGAATACTACGTTAAACGGGTTAAAACATCCACTCTTTTTCATCGAGTTGAAAGTACCTCGTTACGCCACGATAAATGGAAGCTCCACGAGAAAACCCACTACTCTTCCTACATACATTCCATTACACAATATAAACCATATATTACATCAAAAACAATCAAAATCATGAAGAAAAAAACTATATAATATACACAAAATACATGTTCATACCTTCTTAGAGACGCTACAAATTCTTGCCTTGTCATATGCTTCATATCTTCCATTTCTTTCTCATAATCACTAATCTACAAATTCATTCATTTAACCACAAAACTCAAAAGAAAAGCCATTAAAAAAGGAAGAAAATCTTACTGGAAAATTGGTGGTGGTGGTGGAGCCCCAATATTTAAGAGCTGCTAAATCATAGGCTCTTGCAGCCTTTTCTTCTTTGTCATAGCCACCTGTTTAATGAAGAGATATGGTGTGAATTGAATGAAATTGATATCCAAAAGCCTTAGGATTAAAGGGGTTTTGAGTTACTAACCCAAATAGACTGCAAATTTGGAGTGGAAATGGAGTCCCATATGAGTTGTATGATGATACGAACACAAAACGAGAAAAAATTAGGTCGGAATTAGAGAGATTTATGGAACTAATCATGAGTTCGATCTTGATTTGTTTACCTTGTCTTCCTTTTCTTGTTTGTCCTTCTCGTCTGCAACTATTGTCCCATAGATGAGCTTCGTATCTTCCCGTCCATCTATGTCTGTAACAGAAGATCGAGCGAGGCTAAATTAATAAAAATAGAACTTTTTAATCGTTCGGTAAAATACCCTTTTAAGTTTTTAATGTTTAGAGTATGTTCGTAGACTTAAAAAATTACTCTTGAACTTTCAGAAAATAGTTTTACCGATAGTTTTGGATAGAAACGGTTAATATTTTGTTTCGAAATATTCTTGAACGTTCGAAAAGTTTAGAAAAGAGTTCGAAAGTTTTCAAAAACTTCATTTCGAAAATGCGTTTACCATTATTATATGAATGGAACTGTTAGTACACGTTTAGAAAATAATCATGAACTTTCAAAAATAACATTAATATCCTTACATTTGTATAAACAAAATTTAAAAATTTTACTGTTAGAATTCTTAAAACCGACAAGGGAGATAAAACATGAGAGGTAGATAGACAGTTTTCATCTATATATTGAATTAAAAAATTAATTTTAATTTTTTTTATAAACCTTAAACATGTTAATATTAAAAATTAAGGGTATTTTTTAAATATATACTTAAAAATAATAGTATTTTTTAATTTTTAAAAAGAGTTAAAAAGGGTATTAATAAAATTATAAGATATTTTTTAAATACTTTTAAAATATTTTTTGAAACTAAAAAAAAAATAAAATAAAATTAAAATTTTGAAGATTGTAATAAATAAATAAATAAATATATATATATATATATATATATATATATATATATATATATAT